>NC_091169.1:21603367-21703367 GCF_040958095.1 Procambarus clarkii
TCCCTAAGCCGCACCTGTAACCTTTAACAGAGAAAATGTCATCCTTATTTCCGCTTCCACCCCCACTCCCCCTCACTTCCCCCCACTCCCCCTCAATTCCCCCCACTCCCCCTCACTTCCCCCCACTCCCCCTCACTTCCCCCCACTCTGGGAATCAACGCTCTCACCTACACCCAACTACACCATTCAATTCTCATGTGCATCTTCAAGTACACACGAACAGTCGTATGTACACACCCAACCCCCCCCCCCCGTCCCCTCTTTTGTGCATGTACAGCTACACTCCAGCTTTCTCGTGTACACATATGGCTTCAAGCCTGCACCTCCGGTTACACCCACCAGCCAGATGTACACCCCGGCACACCTGGGCTGCACCCCATAACATTATATTTGCGTGCGTGAGACCACACCCAGCTGCTCTCTGAGCCTCGCCACGTCCACAACACTCGGTTTATTTACACCCAGCCGGCCTATAGTGAGTATACGCACGTATATCTTCTCTTCCTCTAGCGTACACCTACACCCAGCCGGCCTATAGTGAGTATACCCACGTATATCTTCCCTTCCTCTAGCATACACCTACACCCAGCCGGCCTATAGTGAGTATACCCACGTATATCTTCCCTTCCTCTAGCGTACACCTACACCCAGCCGGCCTATAGTGAGTATACCCACGTATATCTTCCCTTCCTCTAGCGTACACCTACACCCAGCCGGCCTATAGTGAGTATACCCACGTATATCTTCCCTTCCTCTAGCATACACCTACACCCAGCCTGTCTATAGTGAGTATACCCTTATACACCTTCCCTTCCTCTAGCGTACACATACCCCCAGGCGGCCTATAGTGAGTATACCCACGTACACCTTCCCTTCCTCTAGCATACACCTACACCCAGCCTGTCTTTAGTGAGTATACCCTTATACACCTTCCCTTCCTCTAGCGTACACCTACACCCAGCCGGCCTATAGTGAGTATACCCACGTATATCTTCCCTTCCTCTAGCATACACCTACACCCAGCCGGCCTATAGTGAGTATACCCACGTATATCTTCCCTTCCTCTAGCGTACACCTACACCCAGCCGGCCTATAGTGAGTATACCCACGTATATCTTCCCTTCCTCTAGCGTACACCTACACCCAGCCGGCCTATAGTGAGTATACCCACGTATATCTTCCCTTCCTCTAGATACACCTACACCCAGCCGGCCTATAGTGAGTATACCCACGTATATCTTCCCTTCCTCTAGCGTACACCTACACCCAGCCGGCCTATAGTGAGTATACCCACGTATATCTTCCCTTCCTCTAGCGTACACCTACACCCAGCCGGCCTATAGTGAGTATACCCACGTATATCTTCCCTTCCTCTAGCATACACCTACACCCAGCCTGTCTATAGTGAGTATACCCTTATACACCTTCCCTTCCTCTAGCGTACACATACCCCCAGGCGGCCTATAGTGAGTATACCCACGTACACCTTCCCTTCCTCTAGCATACACCTACACCCAGCCTGTCTATAGTGAGTATACCCTTATACACCTTCCCTTCCTCTAGCGTACACCAACACCCAGGCGACCTATAGTGAGTATACCCACGTATACCTTCCCTTCCTCTAAAGAACTCCTATTCCCAGCGACTTGTGGTGCACATCTAGCAAGATCACACGAATATCAAATGCTCACAGCATTCAAATAATTCCATGGGTCATTGCTAATCTCCACAACACCTTCGCCACCAGCATATTAATGGCGCCAGTTAACACCAACACAACACTGGTATTTACGCCACCACACTGACAACAACAGAGAAGTATAACATAAATATATCATAACCCACTGTCATAATTCCTATACCAAACGTCTGTTTTATGCCACTATGGTCAAAATATGAATAGCAGATATTTTAAAAATTTAGTTTTTAAAATATTTAGCTAGATGCAGCCGGCGGGCAGTGAGAAAAAATCATCGTGGGAGTCAGAATGTGACCCCCTGGCACGCTAGGTTTTGCCTCTTGAAGTCTGGTGACCCCGTTTAGCCTATGTCCGTCCTGTACCCCACACTATTCCCTCTGCAAAGTTAGATAAGGCTAGCCCCAAGAGTCTCTCTTTTATATATATTGATATATGCCAAGCATTACACAACACTCGACTCAAAAATTCATGAAAAACCACATTGGAACGGATAGGAATTCCTAGCATTTTGTTCTCTGCTAAATAACGATATATTTTGGTCAACACTGCCAGGAGTTGAGTATTATACTTGATGTTGTCCTCGAGTATAGCACATCCAGGTATATCAAGCATTATAATTACTTAAAATATTTTAATATGTGAATATTTCATGCTTGTTATAATGGATTTAGAATGATTTAGACATTCAGACATCATTCTAATGATTTAGAATGATTTAGACATTCAGACATCATTCTAATGATTTAGAATGATTTAGACATTCAGACATCATTCTAATGATTTAGAATGATGTCTGAATGGTAATTATTAAGCTAGCCATATAACGTCATGTCTTGGAATTAGCGAAGTAATGTGCAAATTATGTAAAGTTAAGCGCAAGTGGATTGCTCATCTCTGATTCGCTATCTAAACTTGTAGCTCCTGCATATTGTGGGCTGTTCGTTATCTTGTGTTGGTGCTGGGAATGGCTATCTCCGCGGCCTGGTCTGACCAAACCGCCGTGAACACCACAGGACCCCCACAGGGAACACCGTGGGAGTACCTGGCTATTAGAGCACTTGGCAAGTGCCAAGTGCCTACCTAACAATGCTTATATATGAGTGACTACGTCGAAAATGAGACTTAGTTCCTCATGTCGCGCCTCGCTGCTTAATTGCATCTGTTGTATTTGAAGTTTTCTGACTTTCATATTTTAATATGTATTGTATTAAGGAGGAACTAGATAAAAGATTATAACTCTCCACTTTCTACCTCTGATAATAAATGATAATAAAATCTCCACTCTAGCAGTCACTGATAACAGCTGATAATTACACTAAAAAAAAACACTGTTTTTCCTCCTGGGTGGTAAGTGTTATTTCCGAATTTTTTGTCTAAAGCAGAACAGAAAATGGTTTTTATTTCCCCTCAGACATTATCTATTCCCAATGAGAAAGCGAGAGAATTTACATTATTTAGTTCGCCTTGATGCTCCTGATGTGTCAGGGACAAAACCAGACAGGAAACATGCTAAAACCATCATGGCGATCCAATTTTTTTATTAACACATTTAGGTACATGTGTATTTGTGCAGCTCCCCTAGACTATATGACGGGGAGTACAATGTGTCAAAAAAAAACTAGCTACGTGATGCTAAAATTCCCCATCACACAGGATGGTTAGTCATACAGAGGCATGAGATAATTAGTCTGCACTGACAGACTCTTTGGTGTATTATGAGGATATCATCAACACAAGAGTGAATAAGATAGCAGTGATACTAAAAGTCTCCATCTCGCACGATGGTTAGTCATACAGGGTCATATGTTCATACACTGCCCATATATCAATTTGCCTGCACTGTCAAATTTTGGGTGCAATACGAGGATATCATCATGAACACAAGAGTGAATAAAGTCATAAATACAAGAGTGAATAAAGTAAATGACTCTGTACTGGAGACCTTCAAGCAACTCAATAGTGAAGATAGGATAGGTTAGTCAATCTTCAGCTATCCAGAGTATCTATCGAAACTGATGATGCTACAGAAGTTGCAAAGCTCCGTCGGAAAAGTCACCTTATAAAGTCTCCGGTGATCCCCCCCCCCCCCCCCCGACTCGTCACACTGCAAAGTGTCCTGCAAAGTCTTAATGATGTTGCAATTCTCCTTTGCAATACAAGCAGTGAACCAGGAGAAGAGTTGCATGTTACCATTGTGGTGTTCCTTCAAGTTTGCTCACAACTGAATCTGTCTGGAATTTTCAATCCCAATTTCAATTTTCAATCCATTTCAAGGTATCGCTGTGCTGGCATGGACACAGGAGCAAAAGGGAAATAGTTGCAATTTTTAATCATTCGTTGTGTCAGGGGACAGGCAGCCAGAGTGTATTTATTCACACGGTCGAATTACTACCCCCCCCCCCCCAGGATGTAACCCCACAATAAGCTGACTTACTCTTATTTACTTCTAGGTGAACAGAAGCGTTAGGTGATAGGAAATGCGCCCCGTCATTTCTGTCCCGCCCGGAATTCGAACCCAGAATTCTTGATTGTGAGTCGAGAACGAACCCGACCGGGACCCTATCCCGGTAGTACAGGTATTGAGGTAGTACGATACCTGTACATGTATTGTAAATCCCTAACGGTACCGGGATTTACAATATTTTTAAATATTAGCAGTTCGGCAATAATACTACAGGGTAACTAATAAATTATTACACAGTGTAATTAACTTTCCACTAGTTACCACTGATAATGAACTCTCCACTAGTTACCCCTGATAGTGAACTCTCCACTAGTTACCCCTGATAATGAACTCTCCACTAGTTACCACTGATAGTGAACTCTCCACTAGTTACCACTGATAGTGAACTCTCCACTAGTTACCACTGATAGTGAACTCTCCACTAGTTACCCCTGATAATGAACTCTCCACTAGTTACCACTGATGGTGAACTCTCCACTAGTTACCACTGATAGTGAACTCTCCACTAGTTAGCCCTGATAATGAACTCTCCACTAGTTACCACTGATAATGAACTCTCCACTAGTTACCACTGATAGTGAACTCTCCACTAGTTAGCCCTGATAATGAACTCTCCACTAATTACTCTCCACTAAAAATAAAATCTAATTTTGATAATCGAGCAATGTATAAAAACGGAGGTTAGCTAACCGGATTGTAAATAATAGTATGAACAAACACAACAAATAAATATTCACCTGGGGAACTGTTCAGGGAGGTTTCTCCTCGGAAAATAAGTCTTAATACGCCACAGGTGGAAGCTGGACACGCAATTGAGCCGAAGAAATGTAAGTGGAATGCAGTGAAGGAAGTTGATGGAGCCACCTCCATCCACAGAAGAATTCGGAACGTCCGAATAGTTAAATTGTAACGCAACAGGTGCTCAAAAAATAGATTAGTTAATGTGATTAAAAGCTAGATTCGCCTGTAGTTATCGGTAGATTAGTAGGAAACAGTAATGTTTACACTCAAGCATCTCTCAGTCCACCAACGCCCTCGACAACGTCTCCAGAGAGGATTACATCAACGCCGGTAGTGGAAAAAAAGATCAATAATCTCACCCCCATACAAATATCCCCTTCTGAGCCCTACCCCCCAACATCAACTCTGTATTCTCCCCCATGCTCACAAACACCTTCAAATATCTGCTACACACCCATGCTCGCAAACACCTTCAAATATATCTGCTAACACCCACACTGCTAAATAGACAAACCAGGAATATATGGAGAAAAGGATTTATTTTTGTCCAGTTATTGAGAAAAATGTTTTCAAGAGCTTGTTTTCCCTTGGTGGTCGACTCAGACTTGAGCAGCGAGTGTGGAAGCGAGGCCTCAGTAGCGCTCTCGCTGTGGTGGTGTGAGGTTGTGTGCATGTGTCGCTCCCAGCGAACTGTGATTCGTAGCTTGTTCCGTGGGCTCGAACGTGACAACCTGAGGATTACTTACCTTGCTTTGGATACTTAAGGAAGAAGATAATTATTATTATATTCAACATCTCAAGGTATGTTTTGGGTCCGTATTAGTGTTCAGGAATCGAGTCTTAGAGCCTTGTAACTTTTCTTCAGACAAGACGGGTTTAATGGTCGTTTTAAATTGTCCTCAAATGAATTAAGGTTTAAGGAAATTATAGGATTTTCTTGAGTCTTTAAGATAGAATATTTGTAATTTATGTAAGTAATGCAAAATTTAGTTTTTTGGGGGAGATTACTCGTCCTGGTGATGAGTTACTGAACTTGAGTAAATGTTTTTTCTTGAGTACCACCTCCTTCAGGGGTATACTTATACACTGAGAGGTATACTCTTATTTCTCGGTGTATATTAACTGAGAGGTATACCTCATTCTCGATGTATGTACACTGAGGTATTCTTCATTTCTCGGTTTATATACACTGAAATGTATACTTCATTTCTCGATGTATGTACACTGCGCGTTTTTCTATAGTCCTCGATTATATTCAGGTTTAAAGTATACTTTGTGGTTGGTCAGGAAGTTGTTTGTGGTGGACTGACAACCCTCCAGAGGTTGACAGCCCTTACCTCACTAGTGGAAGGCTAAGCACCACAACCTCTACCATCACTGGTAAGTGGTTGTGCTCGTTAGCAAGCGCATCTTAGAGAGTCCTGATACCGCCTTATAAGCACCACCCACACTCGTATCTTCTTAGCTCCTCCGTAGCCGAAGTCCTGCTTCCAGGAGTTCGGTAATGGTGACGGAAGGCGGCCGTAAGTAATAGGATTTGCTTGCATTTTCTTATTATTTAAGGTCAGTCTTTGTGGCTGTTATTATTGTCTTTGTGTCAAGCAGTTTGTTTTAACCTGCTTGTCAGAGCTGAGGTTTATAGGGGGAGGTTTTTGTTCCAGGTTCACACGATGTGTGTGGACCATGGTAACCTTGGAGAGCTTCCCTTTCACTTTCCCAACACTAGGTTTAAAGCTTGATACAGCTTCACACACCTTCACCTTCACTGCTTCTTCCTCATTTTCTCCACCACCTTCAATATTTCCACTCAGGTGTCCACCTAGGGGTCCACTAGAGGGTCCACTCTGGGGTCCACCTAGGGGGTCCACCCAGGCATCCTCCCCCGCTCACACAGTATTCAACACTCGCAGTCAATGTCACAATCACTCCCAACTATCACCACCTCTAATGACGCCCTTGATTGTCATCGCGAGGGCTGGAGGGCAGGTCCGTGGCGACCCACTTGTTTATGGCCAACCTTGTGACTCTGGCGGAGTGGGAGTCCACCCACGGCTGTAGGTGCGGCGGAGAACTGCGTGACTACGTGGGTGAGCTTCCCACCCACTGCCGTTAGTGTGGCGGGAGGCTTGTGTAGGTGGCAATTCTTGATTCCCTTCCACAGATCTGGTTGTTCCTTCCCAGTGGTAACTATAGCATTCTTCTGTCGTCTGACTCGTTATGCAGTGTAGCGAGTGGTTGAAACTAGGTCACAGGTGATTGAGTGTGCTTACACATCAATATACATACATTCTCGTCTGTCATACATAGACAGGGTTAAAGATTTGTTTATTTTTCTCTACATAAATCAGTCGTGTGGCGTAGTGGTTTGCGTGTACCTGGCTCACAACCGAAGATCCCAGGGGGGTTCGAAACCCAGACGGGACCGGAGATAGGTTGGCATATTTCATTCCGCCCTAATCCTTTCACCAAGCAGCAAATAAATACCTGAGAGTTAGGCAAATGTTGTGGGGGTTGCATCCAGATGATGATAATCAGTATAGCTGGCCTTGGGGGGGGGGACCTCCTTATAGATTTCCCGTCCACAGCTGTGGGAATCCGTAGGGAGTACGAGTCAGGTCGTGAACATGTCTCGTACTATTGGGGGGGGGGGGGGGGATATGTGCGACGCGTCGTCCCTGGAACAGGTGTGGGAATGGAGTCGCCAGTGGGAGCTTCCCTCTGGTGTAAGCGATCAATCCATCACCAGTCCCTGGCCTGTACTGCCTGAAATACTTAGCAGCCGTCTAACGGAACGTCGTGTTTATTGAGACTCGGTGTTACTTCAAGAGACTCGTGTTGTGGCCGCGAAGGGTTAACGAGCTCGTTAAGTGGTGTTAGCATGGAGAGTGGCTGTTGTATGGAGGGTAATGTTGTTGTCTGTAGGTTGCTGGAGGCTGGTCCTGTAATTATCATGTTGACAGAGTGCGCGAGTGACGAGCATGGCTACCATAGGAAGTTTATGGTGTGAGTGAGGACCATAGCTACCATAGGGAGTTACTGGTATAGTGTGGGAAGTTATAGTTACTGGTATAGTGGTGGGTATGTGGGTACACATACCCACCAGGCAACTGGGTATGTGTATGGAGTAATGTAGTGTGTATGTTGTGGATGTAGTAATCCACTACAAGTAAAGTACTTGTCGTGGATGTGTGGGTCTGCGGGCCGCTCCAAGCAACAGCCTGTTGGCTCAAGTTATCACAAGTCGAGCCTGGCCCCAGACCGGGGCTCGGGGAGTAGAAGAACTCTCGAAATCCTCTGCAGGTATACTCCAGGTATGCATCCATAAGGAGTTGCTTGTGCAGTGTGCGACCATAACCTTGAGTGTCACTCCCTTATTAAGTCTTGCATGTCATGGTGTGGTGGGTTACTGCGGATGTCAAACTGCATTCATACAGGTGTGTCATTTAAACAGTGATTAATACGTGGGTGGGTGTTGTTTGTGTGTGTATGCGTGTATACTTAGGTAATTGTACGAACCTGATTGTGCTGGCGAGGTTGAGCTTCGGCTCTTTGGTCCTCTTTAGTCCCTCAACTGTTAGTCAACTAGTGTACAGGTTCCTGAGCCTATTGGGCTCTATGAAATCTACATTTGAAACTGTGTGTGGAGTCTGCCTCCACTATATCACGTCCAAATGCATTCCATTTATTAAATACTCTGACACTGAACTAATTCCTTCTAATTACTCTGGGGCTCATTTGGGTACTCAGTTTCCACCTGTGTCCCCTTGTGCGTGTACCACCCGTGTTAAATTATGTCATGATCTACCATGTCAGTTTCGCTGAGAATTTTGTATGTGGTAATTATGTCTCCCCAAACTCTTCTCTCTTCAAGCGACGTGAGGTGCAATTCACGCCGCCTTTAATCATAACTCATACCTCGTAGTTCTGGAAAGAGTTAGTGGCATACCTCTGAACCATCTCTAACTTCGTCTTTTGCTTGACAAGGTACGGGCTCCATGCTGGAGCCGCATACTTCAGGATTGGTCTGACATAAGTGGTATACAAGGTTGTAAATGGTTTCTTACACAACTTTCTAATGACAGTTCTGTTGTTAGCCAGTCTCGCATTTGCCGCTGATGATATTCGGTTTGTGTGTACTTCAGGAGATAGTTTCGGTGTGATATCAATTCTTAGATCCTTCTCTCTGTTTCACTGACGACTTCGTCTCCCATTTTACACCGTCTGGCCTTCTGCTCCCTCCACATAGCTTCATCACTTTACATTTACTAGAGTTAAGCTCTAGTAACCATTTATTGGATCATTCCTTCAGATTATCCAGGTCATCTTATAGCCTCTTGCTATCTTCCTCGGTCTTAATCCTCCTCATAATTTTGTTATCAGTGAACATTAGGAGGAACGAGTCCGTTATATCTGGGAGATTGTTTTATATATATTAGGAACAGGATAGGTCCAAGGATTGAGCCCTGTGGGACTCCACTAGTGACAACTTAGTGATTCTGATAATAAGATCAGAATCAGCACGTGGTATTTAGAGGATAATCTGAAATGTAGGTAAAAAGAGATTGAAAGTGGATTAAAAACTTTTTCAAAGGGCTTATAAACAAGGACTGAAAATTAGCAAACTTGGGCACAGCTTCAACTATTTGTCATCAATTAGTTATATTGCGAGTCATCAATTAGTTATATCGCGAGTCATCAATTAGTTATATTGCGCGTCATCAATTAGTTATACCGCGCGTTTAAAAAGGGTAAAAACAGAAAACGGTAGTAACTGGCCAATATGGCTGTAGGCAAATTGAGTGAATTATCATTTGCCACTACTGAGGCTGGCTATTGTTATATGTACAGAAAAGTTTGGAGGTCAGACGTAAGCGGCTAGTCTCACCAAACTTTGCAGTGTGACCCTTTCACTTCACGCCGCCCCTCACCATGGTCTCGTAGCACAGTTGGCTTCGTTCTCGACTCATAATCAGGGCTTCCGGGTCGATGCCCGGGGCGGGGGACTGAAATGGTTGTGCACGTTTCCTTTCACCTAATGCCGCTGTTCACTCTATGTACCCGGGAATAAGCGACTGTTTGGGGTTCGATCCTGGGGAAATAGTTCAATCTTGGGAGGACCCCGATATAAGACTAAAGTAGGTATAATATACTTTAATATAATATGAAAATATAACGTAATATAGACATACTCTAATATAATACATGTAGTAATAAGCATTATTACATATTATACTCCATGCTTCAATATACACACACGCTTCCTGTCCCCTATAAAAGTAATTAAATTATGAGTAGGGTGGGGTTACAGGTGTGGGCTGGGTGGGGTTACAGATGTGGGCTGTGTGGGGTTACAGATGTGGGCTGGGTGGGGTTTCAGGTGTGGGCTGGGTGGGGTTACAGATGTGGGCTGAATGGGGGGTTACAGGTGTGTGGTCAGGGTGAGGGTACGCGACCCCGGTCTCTTGCCTGACCTTCTAATTTGGTGATTTGAGGCCAAATTGGCCAAATTTTAGTTCGTGTCGGCGGGTCGGGACTCCCGGCCAATCACAGTCGAGAATCGGGTTTCGGTGTGGACGAGAACCCCCCCCCCCCCCCAACCCCACCCATTAATGAGGTTAATTTCTGTCCACACCTCCAGCATTATTGACAGATATCCGACTCTCCCCGTCACCTAACCCGTCATCTCACCCTTATAGGTCGTATTTTGGACGTAATCGAACACGTTGAAAATACGGCCTACTGAAAATCCTGTCTCAAAACTTCAATATCTGGCATTCACCGACAGCAAAATAACACCTTCTAATACTATTTTCATATTATTCATATTATCATTTTCCTGTTATCTCTCATAGATTGAGAGATAATAAGAAAATGACAATATTTTGCGTGGTGTGAGGCAAGGAAATTAGCAGCATTAGCTAAGCCACTATGACTATGTAACTTGATGCCTTCCCAACTATGCTGTCTTCTCAGCTTGAAGCCTTCCTAGCTTGCTGCCTTCCCAGCTATGATGCCTTCCTAGCTTGCTGCCTTCCCAGCTTGCTGCCTTCCCAGCTTGCTGTCTTCCTAGCTTGCTGCCTTCCCAGCTTGCTGCCTTCCTAGCTTGCTGCCTTCCCAGCTTGCTGCCTTCCCAGCTATGCTGCCTTCCCAGCTATGCTGCCTTCCCAGCTATGCTGTCTTCTCAGCTTGAAGCCTTCCTAGCTTGCTGCCTTCCTAGCTTGCTGCCTTCCCAGCTTGCTGCCTTCCTAGCTTGCTGCCTTCCTAGCTTGCTGCCTTCCATCCTTGCTGCCTTCCTAGCTTGCTGCCTTCCTAGCTTGCTGCCTTCCCAGCTTGCTGCCTTCCCAGCTTGCTGCCTTCCCAGCTTGCTGCCTTCCCAGCTATGCTGCCTTCCCAGCTATGCTGCCTTCCCAGCTATGCTGCCTTCCCAGCTATGCTGCCTTCCCAGCTATGCTGTCTTCTCAGCTTGAAGCCTTCCGAGCTTGCTGCCTTCCTAGCTTGCTGCCTTCCCAGCTATGCTGCCTTCCCAGCTATGCTGCCTTCCCAGCTATGCTGTCTTCTCAGCTTGAAGCCTTCCTAGCTTGCTGCCTTCCTAGCTTGCTGCCTTCCCAGCTTGCTGCCTTCCTAGCTTGCTGCCTTCCTAGCTTGCTGCCTTCCTAGCTTGCTGCCTTCCTAGCTTGCTGCCTTCCTAGCTTGCTGCCTTCCTAGCTTGCTGCCTTCCCAGCTTGCTGCCTTCCCAGCTATGCTGCCTTCCCAGCTATGCTGCCTTCCCAGCTATGCTGCCTTCCCAGCTATGCTGCCTTCCCAGCTATGCTGCCTTCCCAGCTATGCTGCCTTCCCAGCTATGCTGCCTTCCTAGCTAGCTGCCTTCCCAGCTATGCTGTCTTCCCAGCTATGCTGTCTTCCCAGCTATGCTGTCTTCCCAGCTATGCTGCCTTCCCAGCTATGCTGCCTTCCCAGCTATGCTGCCTTCCCAGCTATGCTGCCTTCCCAGCTATGCTGCCTTCCCAGCTATGCTGCCTTCCCAGCTATGCTGCCTTCACAGCTATGCTGCCTTCCCAGCTATGCTGCCTTCCCAGCTATGCTGCCTTCCCAGCTATGCTGCCTTCACAGCTATGCTGCCTTCACAGCTATGCTGCCTTCCCAGCTATGCTGCCTTCACAGCTATGCTGCCTTCCCAGCTATGCTGCCTTCCCAGCTATGCTGCCTTCCCAGCTATGCTGCCTTCCCAGCTATGCTGCCTTCCCAGCTATGCTGCCTTCCCAACTTGCTGCCTACCCAGCTATGCTGCCTACCCAGCTATGCTGCCTTCCCAGCTATGCTGCCTTCCCAGCTATGCTGCCTTCCCAGCTATGCTGCCTTCCCAGCTATGCTGCCTTCCCAGCTATGCTGCCTTCCCAGCTATGCTGCCTTCCCAACTTGCTGCCTTCCCAGCTATGCTGCCTTCCCAGCTATGCTGCCTTCCCAGTTATGGTGCCTTCCCAGCTATGCTGCCTTCCCAGCTATGCTGCCTTCCCAGCTATGCTGCCTTCCCAGCTATGCTGCCTTCCCAGCTATGCTGCCTTCCCAGCTATGCTGCCTTCCCAGCTATGCTGCCTTCCCAGCTATGCTGCCTTCCCAGCTATGCTGCCTTCCCAGCTATGCTGCCTTCCCAGCTATGCTGCCTTCACAGCTATGCTGCCTTCCCTTCATGATAAATTAGTCACTTTCTCAGTATCAACACACCTAAACATTCGTGACAGACTCCTCTCTGCTCTGACACCCCTTTTAAGACCTAACAAAAAAATCTACCAAGCTTAAGTTAACGGAACTTAAGCTGATAACCTTTGAACTTTGACCTGATAACCACATTGTGGTTATCAGGTCAAAGTGGGCGTAAAAATGCCGTAGTTAACCTTAAAAGATGATCGACTGGTCTTCGTGTGATGAATCTTCCAATCCTGAGTACTCAATATTGGAAGGATGATTGGAAGGATGATCATGTGGGTAAGGTATGTGAATAAGAACTCTTGTCTTGATCTCTCACAAATATTATGAAGTGCTTAGTCTTTAGACTCTTCAGACCTACGGTATGAGGTTCCTGGGGGTAGATTCACGAAGTAGTTACGCAAGCACTTATGAACATGTACATCTTGTCTCAATCTTTTACGGTTTTCTTTACAATTATTAAACAGTTAATGAACTCGGAATCACCATTAGGCTGTTTATAACAATAACAACCGTTGATTGGGAAGTTTTCATGCTTGTAAACTGTTTAATAAATGTAACCAAAGCCGTCAAAGATTGAGGAAAGATGTACACGTTCGTAAGTACTTGCGTAACTGCTTCGTGAATCTGGCCCCTGGAGCTTTACATTGGCTTTATTCACTCGAGTGTTCATGAGTATTATGCTAATAATGCTGCTGAAGATTGCGAGTGCAGATCACTTGGCCCTGTATGATTAACAATGCAAACACACACAGCCTAACGGATCCGATTGTTTACATGTTACAACGTGTTACAAAAGGTGTTACATCTTGTTATAAAGTTGGTGTACTGCAGTAGACCAATAGGCTTACTGCAGTTGTCGCAATGCAAGGGCCAATCCCTGGAAACACAAACCGAAACTGTCTCAATTTTCCGCTTGTTATAACTTGTAATAAAGTTGTTACATCTTGGCTTAACGTGTTTAAGACGTATTAAAACGTTGTTACAACTTGCTATATTGGTTATCATAACTGGTTAGGAAGTGTTAAACCTTGTTCGAACGTTGTACCAACGTCGTAGTTTCGGTGTGTGTTTGGCGGGATAGGACAAATTCAGTGATCATGAATGGGTCAGTAAGTTTACTGCAGTGGTCGCCATAAATGGGTCAATATTTGATAATAATTTAACATTAACAATTGTGATAATGGTAGCAGTCTAGTAAGCAGTAGTGGTAGTAATACTGGTAGCAATCTTGGTAGCTATTGTGGTAGAGAGACCTGAGAGAGAGTGAGGTAATGGTAGAGTAATGGTAGAGGTGAAGATACCCTACCTTAATCCCCTAAGGGTAGGGGGTTAAGGTAGGGTGAGGTAAAGGGAAGGGATAAGGGTAAGGGGGAAGAGTCAGGGGGGGATCCAGCAAGCTAAAGTGGTTATTTTGCAACTTTATTTTTGTTTGCTTCATTTTTCATTGGCCACCGCAATATAACTACAACTGGTTCAACAATAACAGCATCGATATTGAAAACTTGCAGTAGCTCCATCTGCCGATGGGACTGGAAAGTCGTTTCTCACGTTTGGACGGTTGAGGTTTCAGTTTCAGATATATAGCGGCGTGCTCTATATATATATATATATATATATATATATATATATATATATATATATATATATATATATATATATATATATATATATATATATATAATGTCGTACCTAGTAGCCAGAACGCACTTCTTAGCCTACTATGCAAGGCCCGATTTGCCTAATAAGCCAAGTTTTCCTGAATTAATATATTTTCTCTAATTTTTTTAATATGAAATGATAAAGTTACCTATTTCGTTATGTATGAGGTAAAAAAAAATTTATTGGAGTTAAAATTTACGTAGATATATGGCCGAACCGAACCAACCTTACCTAACCTAACCTATCTTTATAGGTTAGGTTAGGTAGGTTAGGTAGTCGAAAAAACATTAATTCATGAAAACTTGGCTTATTAGGCAAATTGGGCCTTGTATAGTAGGCTGAGAAGTGCGTTCTGGCTACTAGGTACGACATTATATATATATATATATATATATATATATATATATATATATATATATATATATATATATATATATATATATATATATATATATATATATATATGTATTTTGTTCTTGCATTTTACAACGAGGCAAACTCCTGCCAGTCAATGTCTCTGTTTTGAAACACACTCTTTCAGTTAAAATTCCATCTCAATATCTAAGGCAGTTACAGTCATTTCCAAGTATTTGCAAAGACTTACTCCAGAGACATGGAGAAATCCTTTCCGTATCAGATGGTATTCAATCGTACATTTACTTCAGTTTTACAGAAATCTTTCTCGTTTTTGACCGAGTATTGCTCGCATCTATTGAGAGCTTCTACCTTTCCCATAACTGTTGATAGTATTTTATTGAAATACAGTTTCCTTTTATGTTATGTTTTATTTTTTATGTGTGACGAGCACTCCTTATATTTTACCATATTTAATAAGCAAAATTAAGCACTATGCTTTCAGAAAAGAATAGAACGCTAATCTCAAACATTAACAAGGAACAATACTTATTGTATGTATCAAATAAGGAACTATAGTCTACGGCACTAGGAAAAATATAATTAAATAGTGGGGGGTTCATTACTATTTTAGCTTAATAAATCACCTGAACATGTATTCTGGACTATATGTTCTTATCTGGTAGCTTTGTGGGCTAAATCAGTAAACCAGCCACGAGAACCACAGTACAGGAGGACGATGACTTGGGAGTGGCACCCTAGAGGGGAAGGGGGAAGACATAGGACACGCTGAAAGAGGAGAAAGAGGAGGAAGGGTAAGACATAGTACACGCTGGAGGAGCTGTGTGTGTGGGAGGTAAACACCAGGATGCATTATATCTAACAAGGGGGGGACGCCCCACTCTCCTTTATATTATTACTGCAGTTTCCTTGCCCGGGCACCGGTGCTTCCTGGAAGTTTTCCTCTTCATGATAACATGTTTTCCACTCCTTCCTTCCTTAAAGAAGGAAAGTTGGCCGCGGGTGTGCCCGTGTTAGCACATGTAAGAATTGCATTAAAACTTGGGGTGAAAATACTTGGCTCTTTGGACGGGTAATTTCTTTCAGAAGGGTTCCTCGCTGCAGAGACATTGGCGGGAAGAAGGAGTCCGGGTGTTAAGACATATGAATTAAGACTAATGACCGAGGAATGAAATGTTTGTGGAAGGGGGAAAACGGAGGAAAATAAAACCCACCGTAGGTATAACCCAGGCAATGGTCGTAAATTCTCAAAACTTTTCATTTATATAGAAATATGCGCCAGTAACTTTTATTTAATGTGCAATATTTCATAAGTTTTTTTTTTCTGCAAGACTTTTAGGTTCGTGCATTAACTTGCTGGCTTTCAGGGATCATATCACCAGTTGTGGAGAGCCACCATTTAGCGAGGGTTCGCAGGCTAGGCCATCTCTCACGTCTGCCAAATCCGGAAACTTTCGACTTATTCAATTGCAGACTAGTGTAATGTATAAACACTATGGTATTCACTCATGATATATGTATATATATATATATATATATATATATATATATATATATATATATATATATATATATATATATATATATATATATATATATATTTTGTTACGCCGCCGGCTCCTCGTTCCAAGCCTCGGTGACAAAGGATGTGACATTGATTGATGAAGATTAAGCCACCCAAGAGGTGGCACGGGCATGAATAGCCCGTAAGTGGTAGATTTTTTTGGAGTGAATGTGATCTTTGGTCGTGAAAGAACCAAAGTGCTGTGCTGTGCTTGCACTTAAATCGTCAGTCCTTAATATGTGGCTGCTATCGCGGGGGAGGATACTGCTTGACAGTCTTTATGAGGGTCTCCAGCTGCTGGACACTTTTCATGACCAGAAGAGTGACAGTGTTGATGGCTTCAGGGTGGTTACTGCAACAATTAGGGACTCCTAAAGCTCTTCTAAGATCCTTGGTGGCTTCACACTCCAGGAGATAGTGAAGGAGTGGCTTTTCTGTGATTGTTTGGCAGAAGATGCGTTCGCACTTTCTAGGATTGCAGAGGGCGAACCTTCTGCTACTCTCTGGTGTAGATGAGCTTTGTTGAGGTGTCCGAGTTTTTGGTGATTGTGTTTTTTATGTGCTCTAGGCTGGGTTAGATTATTTTGTGGATTACTGGATGACGAGTTGTCAATTTAGCAGTTTCATCGGCTTTCTCATTTAATGGGATTCCAACCAGGAATGGAGTCCAGTTTAGGGTGATGTTGAATTCTTTGCCCCAGTTGGTGATCTGACATCACCAACATGGGTATAAATACCCAAGTTCTCGGTCACCTCAGCAGTCTATCTCAGGTGCTCAGGGAAGGAACATTACTGCCTCAGCGGTAATTGCTCTTGCATGTATATGTATGTATATATATACGTATATATATATATATGTTGAACCTAGTAGCCAGAACGTCGTACTCGGCCTACTATGCAAGGCCCGATTTACCTAGTAAGCCAAGTTTTCCTGAATTAATATATTTTCTCAATTTTTTTTCTTATGAATTAATAAGCTACCCATTTCATTATGTATGAGGTCAACTTTTTTTTATTGGAGTTAAAATTAACGTAGTTATATGACCGAACCTAACCAACCCTACCTAACCTAACCTAACCTATCTTTATAGGTTAGGTTCGGTTAGGTAGCCGAAAAAGTTAGGTTAGGTTAGGTTAGGTAGGTTAGGTAGTCGAAAAACAATTAATTCATGAAAACTTGGCTTATTAGGCAAATCGGGCCCTGCATAGTAGGCTGAGAAGTGCGTTCTGGCTACTAGGTACGACATATATATATATATATATATATATATATATATATATATATATATATATATATATATATATATATATATATATAGAAGGCATCCATCAGTCTCAGGAGACATTGGACTTGCGTCCATAATCTTGCAAGTTGCAAGGACTTGCGTCCTTGCAACTTGTGTTTTTCTTTCGTCCAGGCGCCTTGTATCCTTGTGATGGTTCGGGTGATCAACATCCCCGCGGCCCGGTCTCTGACCTTGTGCCCTGGTTGGTGAACTAATCAACCAGCCTGTTAGTGGCCGTTGCTCACAGTCACATCACATCCCGGTTGATCAGGTGGGTCAAATAGTATGTCCAATTGACGATAAAATAAAAAATAAAAGATAAATATTTTTATGGGCATTGATACATATGCATGAAGTGTTAATTCTCTATGACAAAAATAGTGTCGTAAATGACACATGTGTTTGGGGGGGGGGGGTTATTAATGCCTTCCACCGGCATTGATGACAAATGCCGGTGAAAGGGCTTTTGTTTAATTAGAGAGGCGGTGGGCAGCATTTATTGCTCTTGCATGATCAACGACACAATGCCTGCAACACGTCATCTCCTAAAATTCGTCGTATTTTTTTGAGGAATCGATTAAACCGTTAAAAATACGACGTATGAGAACATATTATAACACCGTAATACTTACGTTTTTTTCGGCCTCGATAGGTTTTTCGCCTTATTATTTTGAGAACAGTTTCATCAGGTGAAAGGAAACGTGCCCAACCATTTCTGTCCTGCCTAGGGTTTGATCCCAGCCGGGTCTATCGGTGACAAGCAGAGGACGCAGACCCCTGTTCTACCTACATTGCTCAGACTAATCCATATCTATGCTACAGCAAAACATGTGAAAATATGGTTAATTCCTCTTCCACATTTAGAAGGAATTTGTGTTTGACACTCGTGTCTAATTCACATGAAATATTTCATGTGGCGGGGCTTGTTGTCTGACTTTTTTACGGTTGAAATTAATTCATTGTTGCTGCTCAACATTCCCTGTGGCGGAACATGGCGTAGTTTAGTGAGTTTTATCAGGTAGGCTGGTTGACGGTGGGGGGGGGGGGGGTAGCCAGGTGTTGCTCTCTGCTCCATTAAATTCCTGAAGGATAAACGTGAGTGTTTCTGAAAAGTGTGTGACCAGCTCTTGAGTGCAAGGCCTTCACGGTGACGGATGAGAGACTCTTGGGGGCGTCTGAGAAGCTGTTGTGTGTGACAAAAATCAAGTACAAGGTCGCTTCAGGTGACTGTAGTGGTGTCGGTACAAGTGAAAGTCGCTGTGGTTCAGTGGTAGAACGCTCGCCCATCTCTCTTCCCCTCCACCCCCTCCCCCCCCCCCCCTCGCCACGCGAGGGTTCGAAGCCTGGATAGGTAGGGTCGAGTTGGTGCTGATCCCTTGACTTTTCGCCAATGTTCACATAGTAGTTGTGGAGATCTTGCTTTAAGCCGACGGTGGATCGTGTTCTAAGCAAAACCTGTTTGGTAAGACTTAAGGCGAGCTATGGGAAAGGGAAAGCTGTCGGAAGTGGCGGTTTCGACAGGCTTTTTTTCTTGTCATCATAAGGTATATTTAAGGACTGCTGTTGTCTGCTCTACCCAAGAACTTGGGGCAGTTAAGTCACCCGGAAGCATGGCTTGCCTGTTGATCAACAACGGTCTGAGTCACGCCCTGGAAACACAAACCGAAACTGTCTCTATTTTCCGCTTGTTACAACTTGTAATAAAGTTGTTACATCTTGGCTTAACGTGTTTATGACGTATTAGAACGTTGTTACAACTTGTAATAAAGTTGTTATATCTTGGCTTAACGTGTTTATGACGTATTAGAACGTTGTTACAACTTGCTATATTGGTTGTTATAACTGGTTAGGAAGTGTTAAAACTTGTTCGAACGTTGTACCAACGTCGTAGTTTCGGTGTGTGTTTGGCGGGCGCGCGCTCTGTCTCCAGAGTGTAAATATTGACGGAGCGCTAGAATATCGTGCATGTTGCCCCTTGTTGTTGCAACCAATGCATGCGTGCCTGCCATTACATTTGTGTGGTTACCCTGAGCCGCCGCTGACTGCAGTAACTTCACATGTTAAATGTCGTCCCCACCTCGGCTGCAGCTCAGCAGCGCTACCTTAGCCACATTTCCGTTATTGTTGGAGGTATTCTCCACCTGACAACGGGCTCTTGCCTGCGTTACCTGCAGCTGGCTCAGGGCATCAGTGTCCCCACAATCCGATCCGTCGCGAGGCCATTAGAGCAATAAATACATGTTGCAAAGTTCAATTACAGCCCAAATGTTACTGTTGCACATGTGGGAATGATTTCCTTGGTTTCACCTTGCTGCAGCTGTCAGGTGAGAGACAAAGTAGGTCTTCTTACGTCTTTCAGGAGTGAAGTACCTTACCTTGAGGTTACCTTGAGGTGCTTCCGGGGCTTAGTGTCCCCGCGGCCCGGTCGTCGACCAGGCCTCCTGGTTGCTGGACTGATCAACCAGGCTGTTAGACGCGGCTGCTCGCAGCCTGACGTATGAGTCACAGCCTGGTTGATCAGGTATCGGAAAGTATGAGAGAACCTGTCACCACTTCCTGGAGGAAGAGTGCTGGTGACACAATACTCGCTGACACGTTTTGCTACATGTATCATGCTGTGTCCCGCCAAACACACACCGAAACTACGACGTTGGTACAACGTTCGAACAAGTTTTAACACCACCTAACCACTTATAACCACCAATATAGCAAGTTGTAACAACGTTCTAATACGTCATAAACACGTTAATCCAAGATGAGACAACTTTATTGCAAGTTGTAACAAGCGGAAAATAGAGACAGTTTCGGTTTGTGTTTCCAGGGTTGCTACATGTAATATGTGTCACTCTCTTCAGGGGAAGCTGCATGCAGTGATTTATTCTCGAATCGTTATAGATCTATACCACAAACTACCTCGTTTGTAGTTGAGTCACAGACACAACACTTTTGCAAAGTGTTAGTTTTGAATACGAATGTATTGTTGATTTACGTTGCCATGACTATGGCATTCAGTCACGTGGCAAAGTGTTCATCCACTGTAGCTGTTCATTCTGGTATTGAACACGTTGAACACTCGCGTGACAGCCTGAGAGTTGCTCTTTATATTTACTTGAAAGCTCAAATATGTTCGTTAATAATTATTAGACAATTTATCTGCATTATCCAGACTATTATTCAAAGTGAAATGTATTCATTGTGAATTATACAATCAGCATCAAATTATACAATCAGCATCATTATTCACTATATATGGTCAATATCTCTCTAAAAAAATGGCTATATTGGTATGCATAAACTAGGCATTTATTATACTTAAAATTTATCCAAAAATAATCATTTATTTTTGGGTCTTATTATATTTACTCACAAAAGATTATTTTAAATAAGATACATTTTAAATACAAGAATTATAGTTACTGGTTTGCATGTAAATAAAAATCCCCTTCCTCACCTTGGCCATAGACAATAAATCCTGCGATAGCCACACACGTGCTAAGTCAGAACGAGGTTAAACCCTCAACTTAGCCACAGGTACAACAAGGCTATAGTAGGTAGGGGGCGAGATGACCCTGTCCTCACTTCCAAATAGTCACTGATAGGGAAGTACTTATAGGTCAGTACTACATCCCACCTACAAAATTCTTCTTTCCATTTCATGTTTTGTCTTAAATTTCGAGTAGTTATAAGGTTTAATTTTATTAAGGTGTGAACGCTTTGAAAAGATTAAACGAGAATAAAATAAGAAAGTGGCATTTTATGCATTTTTTAAATTACAAAAAAACTGTTTTTAAAAATTTACAACTGTTTTGACTAACCGGAAATGTACGCACCCAAACAACCTACCTAACCTATTAAGGCCGATGCATACAAAATTGTATATATTAACAATATTTAAAAATATATTAAAATTAAATATTTAACATTATATTAAATGAAATTTGTTAATAAATTAATTATTAACATTAACATTAAATTAAATTAATGTTAAATGTGACATTAAATATTTAAAATATATTAATGTCACAATTTTTACGGCATGGCTTGATTCCTTGAAAAGAAATAGATGTATACAGTGATTAAACAGGTTGTAATGGCAACATTGTTTAATCAGGTTGTTTAAACAGGTTAATACAATGGTAAGAGACATCAGGTGGAGTGCTGACACTGAAGGAGGCCCCGCTGACACCTGAGCCTCGCAACTGGGTGATTTGAGGAACTTTAACCAATACTGGTTGTGAAAACCTGGAGAGAGAGAGAGAGAGAGAGGAAGATGCCATCTTGCTTAGGCACTTCTCAAACGTCAATTGTTTTGCTTTTGATTCCTTTGATTTAGTTGACTGTTGAAGCAGTGGCTGTGTTTAATAAGAGTTCCGCCCCCCCCCCCTCCATTCTTGTTAATGTTTACGACGACCACTCTTTAGAGTGAAGGGAATTATGAGGAGAAGACGCCAAGCCATTACGACTATATAGCACTGGGAATGGGTCAGGATTAGGAATTGGGATGGGACGGGGGAAAGGAATGGTGCCCAACCACTTGTGGACGGTCGGGGATTGAACGCCGCCGACCTGCATGAAGCGAGACCGATTGAATGATACAGATTAAGCCACCCAATAGGTGGCACGGGCATGAATAACCCATAAGAAGCGAGACCGTCGCTCTACCGTCCAGCCAAAGTGGTTGGGCACACTTTTGAAGTGAACATTGAGTGTTTTTATAAATGATGTTTTACACATTGTAGCAACACTTCTTTATTGTACTCCTAAGTGTCTACCAAATGCTTCTTGTAGCCCAATCGTCTACGTCCTCGGCTCAGATCGAGGACCTGGGTTCAGTTCCCAACCTGCTCAGAAACCGTTGGGCACGTTTCCTTTCATCTGATGCCCCTGACCGAGCCTCGGGGACTTTGACCCCCACCTTCCCCCCCTTCCCCCCCCCTTCCCCCCCCTTCCCCCCCCCTTCCCCCCCTTCCCCCCCCTCCCCCCCCTTCCCCCCCCCCCTTCCCCCCCCCTTCCCCCCCCCCCTCTGGAATCAACGTAAAGAAACCGCGAGGTTAGTTTGATCTCGCAGTAAAATAGATACCACGGAGTCAGGGAGCTGTTGTGGGTTGCATTCTGGAGAAGGTCAGTAGTTGGCTAAGGGAATGGGGGGGCCTCTATAAGCCTGAATGCAGGCTGCCTGTCCCCGGCACCGGGGACAATAGACCCACAAGACAATATTTATTTATTTATTTATTTATTTATTTATTTATTTATTTATTTATTTATATACAAGAAGGTACATTGGGTTTGAGAGAATACATAGCATAGTATTGACAATCTTGTAAAGCCACTAGTACGCACAGCGTTTCGGGCAGAAAAGACAATAGACTCTAGATAATAATAGACAATAGACAATAATAGACAATAAGACTCACCCAATGACGAGTTCTAAGCCTCCTACTAGCACCCGTCGATTATAAAAAAAAATTATCCTTTTTTATTTTTTAAGTCTTATACCGCACCGACGGAAGTCTTATTGATCTGCTGTGGCTTCAGTCTTCTCTGTTCCCTCTTTTACGGAATTGTGACAAAGCCTTTCCCCAACTTTTTCATACTTTTCTCCCTTTGATATATTTAAGGAAAAGTATAAAAGACTGTAAATTCTTCGCAATTTATTTTGAAGTGTTAATTCTGTATTGTGTGGGTGCTCCTTCGTTATATGTTTACTGTAATTTGCTGTAACTGTGTGTAAACTAACGGACTTATAAATGTACAAGCATTTATGATTAAAATATATTTTAATTTTACTTCAGAGCATCAACAAAAACGGGTATTCATTTGAATGTTAACCCAGTTGTTAACTATTTGCTGTAATTATGTCTTCAGGCTGATCTGGGGCAAGGCTTCTTGGGTTTCATCTGATCTTTCAGACTGTTACTACCTCTGACGGGTCACGATAGCAATTGGAAACTAATGGTTTTCCTACATAACTTTTTTCAGATGTTAAAATGTATATGATGATAAGCTTATTCAAAGTATCTTATACAATACTTTCCAAAGCATGTAGCATTAATTCATTGTTTTATGTGTGGTATCAGGATGTTGTGGACAATACCACATTGGCTCTGCAATCAATCCTCTTGGTGAACATATGGTATTTTTTTTAAGTAATCAGCCCGGAGGTAAAAATTGCCTTGGGTTAGGGCAAGGAATAACCACCCTTAGTACTGACGCTTATAAGGACTATTAATTATCTTCTCTGGTACGTTAGCTGGGTAGCCTAGATTTCGACGCTTTCAGTAATTCGCTGTAATCTGGGCAGGTACCTATTTACTGCTAGGTGAACAGGTGCATTAGGGTAAAAGAAACTCTGCCCATTTGTTTTAACCTCTACCGGGGATCAAACCCGGAACCTCAGGACTACGAATCCCGAGCGCTGTCCACTCAGCCGTCAGGCCCCTGCGGCAGACCTGAGCATGAAGCTGGACTTTAATGATTTTGTAATTCCTTCCGTATGCTATTGCTCCTTTGCCTGAATAGTTAAACCGATTTTCACCCGAAATAAAATTATTACTTACCCCATAATATTCGTAGAGGCTGATTAGATTTTGCCTGAAATCGGTCCAAAAGAATCGGAATCATTTACTTAAAGGCCAATTTATATTACATTCCCAATTTTTTTGGTGGCTAATGAGTAGTTTGGTAAATATTTTGCAAGTACACGTATGTTAGGTTTTTGAGAAAGGTTTTTTTTAGTTCATACTGAGACCGCGGCTCTTTAAAAGTTTTATTCCATTAGGCCAATATGAGTTTTCTGGTTAATTTATACCATGATGCTGTGTTTATAGGGGTGTGAATTTTACATCAAATTGGTTAAGCACTTTATAACTATGTAGCTACATTGGACACGTAGCCTTCTTTTGATAATTACTTACATGGCACTTAAAAGGGATACGAGTACAAGGACCTAAGATATGAGGACGTGAAGAACGTTGCCCAACCCCATGGACCATCGGGGATCGAACGCCGACCTGCCAGAAACGAGGTCATACCCGCCAAACACACACCGAAACTACGACGTTGGTACAACGTTCGAACAAGTTTTAACACCTCCTAACCAGTTATAACAACCAATATAGCAAGTTGTAACAACGTTCTAATACGTCATAAATACGTTAAGCCAAGATGTAACAACTTTATTACAAGTTGTAACAAGCGGAAAATAGAGACAGTTACGGTTTGTGTTTCCAGGGATAGCTGTACCAACCAGTCCAATGGGTTGGAGCCATTTAAAGATGCTAGAGAATTTGCTGTTATATTTTCATGGAAATGTTGGCCCACACAGTCTGTAGTCAGCCATCATAGCAATAATTTGTTTCCTAATATGATTGAAAGGTGAATATGTTCACTGCAAACTGTTTTTTGTTTTCCTTGGATAATGGGGACAGTTTTAGGTTAGCTCAAGGTTAATTAGGTTAAACAGTGTGTCTGTAACACCTCAATTTCATTTTCGCTCCCTGTTTTACCATAAATCGTAGTGTCATCTGCAAATTGGGTTGGGTTAGTAATATTGTCATCTGTATCATGAATGTATATGACAAAAATGTTGAACAAATGAGGGAGAACGGCCTATTGACATAGCTCGGGTGCAGGGGGGGGGGGGAGGGGTTGTGTAAAATCCTGTTTGTGCCTCGGAGAGACTACGGGATCCAGTAAGTTCAGTAGAACTTTGGTTTCAACCCTTTTACCCTGTCGTAGCTCAGTCGATAAAAGCAGTGTCTGGGATGCTCCCGGACGCAGGTTCGAACCCTCGTCAAGACCTTTGTGGATTTGTTCATTTGATGCATCACGTTAGTGTGATCTCTGTGTGTAACAAAACCGTTGACCTTAAGATGGAACCTTGTGGTAGCCCATTCACTACATTATTCCTCTCATTCATTTGCACTTTAGACATCCCTTTGGTTTCTCTGTTGAAACCATTGTTTCATCCATTCTACTATTTTTCCCATTTATTACATGTGCTTCTAATTTCTTTTCCTGATTTTCATACGGTTCCTTGGTATGAGCTTCAGAGAAATCTATGTATACTCCGTCTACTGGCAGTTATCTTGTCTTATAGGTGGTTATCGTTTCCAAAAAACGCGAGGAAGTTAGGTAGGCAAAATGATTTTTTTTTTACATAACCTTGTGTTCATTTTCCTAGATCTGTTAATGATTTCATTCCTGAGGATTTTAGTCATTAGTCTGCGTGTATCTGAGGCGAGACTCATAAGTCAGTAGTATTCTGCTGACCTCTTCCTGATTTATTTATTATTATTTTCTGTGTTTTTGAAGATGGGGAGTAACATTTGCATATTTCCAATCTAAGAGGACTTACCTTTGATCCACAGATTTTCTGAACAGGAGTTTCAGTGGTAGACACAGTGCCTCGGGCAGCTCCTTTGTGTTTTTTGATTGAATTACATTCACACTTGGGGGTTTTAGAACCCTTTAATGTATCAATCCTGATGGTTTTGCACGTTATGGAAATATCACTTAATTCATTCTTTTCACCTGCCTCGTTTATTTGTTGTGGGTATTGGGAGGTTGTGTAGTCTTCCTAGTGTGGAACACTGATGTGAAGTATTCATTCAGAGTGTTTTCTGCCCTTTATCGTTGATTATGAATGGGGTCTCATTATTTAAGGTTCCTGTCGGGTCTTTGGCCTTCGTTTTGCCTCGTTAAACTTCGAGACATAAAAAGTTTGGATCCTGTTGTTTTGTGCAAGTTTGCTTTCGTAGATTTTTTTATGTATTTTTTTCTGATCTGATTTCCTGTGTGGCTGTGTTTGGTTCTTTTCTATATATCTCATAATATATGTGATTCCTGGTGGAGTGATGTTTCGTGCAGAGGTTGTACTTGGTTGTTAAAGCTTTATCTTTACTGACTTAGTCATCTAACTAGTTCCTTTTTGTGTGTGTTCATCTGCGAGGTATATTTTTTTGTTGGAAAACGTTCAGTGATGAACTTTTCCTCTCCATCGTTAAGTATTTGAGGTTCACTTTTTGTATCATCAATTATCCTGCTTTCCACTTTGGCGGAGAGAGGAGCATCAGTCAGGAGATGATAGAGCATCATAGGAGATGAAGATTATGCTAATTTTGTAAAGCATCTTCATCAGTTCACTCATTTTTATGTTAATGTATAGTGCCAGACCACCACACAAGAAGCTGGGTCAGAACATGGGCGATTTCCCTGTTGTCTGGGACAGGTTATTTAGCTGACCATTCAGAGGATGCAACCCACAACAGCTGGCTAACTCTCCAGTAACTATTTTGAACTGGATGATCAGAGACAGCAGGTTTAAGGAGTGGCGAAACATCTCAGTCTTGTGACGGAATCGAACTCGGGACCTTTGAGTACTGCTTGCGATGATAGCTATATATTACATCATACACATTCAATTATCAACAAGCAGTTTACCCCTAGGTACGTGTTGC
Source organism: Procambarus clarkii (assembly GCF_040958095.1). Classification (NCBI taxonomy): domain Eukaryota; kingdom Metazoa; phylum Arthropoda; class Malacostraca; order Decapoda; family Cambaridae; genus Procambarus; species Procambarus clarkii. The sequence goes on from NC_091169.1 coordinate 21,630,321, forward strand.
CATCAAGACCAGAACTGCCAGTTTACTCCCCCCACCTAGTGTCAAGTTGGGCCTCAGTTAACCAATGAGAATGCAGGGCTAGATTACCCAGTAATCTCGACAGGGGTACGAACCTCTCCTGTAATTACACTCACGGAATATATGTAGCCTGTGTTTGTATTCTATTTTCCTGTGCCTCTATAGATGCTAATTGTTCCTTGGTGAAACGCGTCAGGCCACTTGAATGTGCAAAATAATATTTTTTTAGAGTTAAAATTTCCCAATCAAAAACCCAAGAAACTAACATTTTGTGCTAGAAGACATGATCCATTCCTATTAATCATACTTAATAACATGTTACTCCATTGATCGCGTTCATGTAGCGAGAAAATATCAGCCTGAACATAAAGGTGAAGAATAAAGTCAGAGTTTTATAGATATTAAGTAATAAAAATATAAAACCACTCGTATCATTCGAGTGGCGTTCACTGTATAATTCGCAATTCAATATATTTATGATCGTGGCTATGCCTGCAGCCCTTTTCAGCAACACCTCACAGCTTCACCGGACCAAGTATACAATGCCCTTCATGAATTCTCATATATATATATATATATATATATATATATATATATATATATATATATATATATATATATATATATATATATATATATTCAAATTCAAGAGAGAAGGGGTGGTGGTCAACGTGAGAGAGAGGGCGGGTCAACATGAGAGAGAGAGGAAGGTCAACATAAAAGAGGGGGTCAATATGAGAGGATAGGGAAGTAGGGCAGAGTAGATGGCGGGCAGGAATCATGGATGCACTGTGTATATCCTCTCTGGATCGCCACGCTAAGGCGATGAAAGAGGAAACTACTGGAGGCTCTAGGGTATCTAGTTGCTTCAGTTAGCTTAGAACCCAGTGGGACAACACACGTGGGTTTCAACTTTGGCTAACACCTATGTGGACGTCAGTGTGGCAAGTCCAGGCGGTGCTGCCAATCACCAGGATTGGTGATTGGCAGCACCAGGATTGGTGATCGCCAAGTCTCGTAAATATAGAGATCTTGATCACCACTACAGTTTTGTCCCCATTGTCTCGGAGACAATGTAATACTTCCACCACTTATAATACTTCTACCGTGACCATTCTCATCATAGCTACTGACTCATCATGCTCTCAGCAGATGTTTTCCGGCGTAATATAGATGGTTATGATTTAATTAATCCATTTACCACCAATACGGAGGCGTCGACTGCTACGGGAAGACACTAAAAGGGACTGCCATAAACATGGTGATAGTTCGACTCCTAAGTGAAGTGGGTCCTCCACCCTCACCCCCCCCCCCCCCACCCCAACCTGATATTGTCATAATCTCTATTCTTCTCAACTATCTTTTCCTGAAAGATTAATTTCAGCCTGTGTCTCTTCTGTCTCTCTCTCCTGTCTCTCTCTCCTGTCTCTCTCTCCTGTCTCTCTCTCCTCTCTCTCTCTCCTCTCTCTCTCTCCTGTCTCTCTCTCCTCTCTCTCTCTCTCTCTCTCTCTCTCTCTCTCTCTCTCTCTCTCTCTCTCTCTCTCTCTCTCTCTCTCTCTCTCTCTCTCTCTCTCTCTCTCTCACACCCTCTCACTCTCCCAGAAATACGAACTCGGAAGAGCAATCAAGGATGACTTTCTGTATGTATATTACTGGAAACTGTCCTTATCGCTGCTCATCTTACGAGTCTCTCACTTCTATTTCCATTATAACCAAATTAGGTTATATTTAATGCTAAGCGAGATTCAAAATTTTTGCAACAGGGGGAAAGCTGGAGCCATTTGTGTTGAGTGTGAGCCTTAACATGCTCAGTTGATGCACTGTTGCACTACGACCAGTTTGTTGCGACACTGATGCAAATGGTTGTTAGGTTATGCGGGAATGGTCGCTAATGGGGAGCTGGCCTTGAGAGGTTTTGTCAAGTCTTGTTGTACAAAGTTTTCAAGTTTTTCAAGTTTCAAGTTTCAAGTTTGTACTTGTTGTACAAATGGCAAGTTTTCTGTGTGGGGAGTTAAGTCAGTTGGGGTTTATTTAGTAGTTTAGTTCAAGGAGGCCTGGTCGAGGACCGAGCCGCTTGGACGTTGAGCCCCGAAACCATCGCAACGTAATAGTAGTATCCTAAAACAACATTGTTTTTTTTTCTAGCCCAAAGCACTTTGGGTGGACGGTAGAGCGACGGTCTCCCTTCATGCAGATCGGCGTTCAATCCCTGACCGTTCAAGTGGTATAGGCACCAGTCCTTCCCCCAGTCCCATCCCAAATCCTAGAAAATGTATATGTTTATCTCTCAGAATGTTCGGTAATACGTTTATTGCTTGTGATGTGTATATATGTATGTATTAACACGATATACTGAACGGGGTGAGAATAGCTTGAGCTACCTCATCCCTTTGTGTGTATTTGACCTCAATATACTGGTTTCAATTTCAATCCCAAATCCTTATTCTGATCCCTGCCCAGTGCTATACAGTCATAATGACTGGGCGCTTTCTCCTGAAAGTTCCCTTCTCTTAGTTTATGTTCTTCTCGGAGACGCGGTCATACATTCACACAAAGGGAAGAGAACTGTCAGGGGAAAGCGCGAGATGCTGAGGTTAATGGGGCGGGTCTTGTGGTGCGAGAGACAAATGTACCTAAACCTTCTACACGTACAGTGTTTAGGTAGGTCAGTGGTGTGGGGGCCGACGTACCCAAGCCTCCTACACGTACAGTGTTTAGGTGGGTCAGTGGTGTGAGGAGCCGACGTACCCAAGCCTCCTACACGTACAGTGTTTAGGTGGGTCAGTGGTGTGAGGAGCCGATGTACCCAAGCCTCCTACACGTACGGTGTTCAGGTAGGTCAGTGGTGTGAGGAGCCGACGTACCCAAGCCTCCTACACGTACCGTGTTCAGGTAGGTCAGTGGTGTGAGGAGCCGACGTACCCAAGCCTCCTACACATACAGTGTTTAGGTGGGTCAGTGGTGTGGGGGCCGACATACCCAAGCCTTCTACACATACAGTGTTTAGGTGGGTCAGTCACCGGTGGGTCGAGGGAAGAACCAGAGATATGAATATAAAACCCGGTTTTTTTCCCCTTGTTCTAAACCCGCGAGGAGCTCATCCAAGTCCCTCTTCTTGAACTTTAAGGTGAAGGTAATAGTATAATGACTCATCATTATGTGTGACTCATCAGTGAATCTCATACACAACAATCCCCAGCATGAATATCAAAGCGTTTATTCATTGCACGAGGAACATCACTTAAAGGTAAATAGGAACACTGACATCAATGGGGCTGACTTCCGTGAAGTCGGCTTTAATGCGTCAGTTGCCTTGCCTGTCACGTCGTGTTCAGGAAGTGTTGTCTGCAACTTGCAACAGGATTCCGGGAGTTCTGTCGTTCGTGAATATCTCCAGTTTGATAACACATCTTCGGACGATGGATGTTTACGAAACGACTGAACCCCCGAAGACTATGAGACGACATAATTATATGTATGTTGGCAGACGACATGATGATTCACTGGTTCCTGGCTGGATACGGTGGTTAACACCGCTGCTGCCTTGGTCATTAAACATTTGTGTTCCCTGCTGGGTGAGCTGTTAACTTTGATGATAGTGATAGCTAAAGGAATGATCGGGGTGAGTATTTGATCGTTCTGCACCCCCCCTTCCTCATCCCGTGGGACGTGAACGGGCTTTCTCTCTCTCTCTCTCTCTCTCTCTCTCTCTCTCTCTCTCTCTCTCTCTCTCTCTCTCTCTCTCTCTCTCTCTCTCTCTCTCTCTCTCTCTCTCTCTCTTTTTCTTTCTCTTTCTCTCTCTCTCTTTCTTTCACACACACACACACACGCACGCACGGGGGCCTGGCGGCTGAGTGAACAGCCCTAAAGATCTGGGAACAGTTTCTTCCCAGTACTTGAAGCTTTGCTTATAGTCCGAAAAACCATAATCGACCAAAGACATCTGCCATTTCCACACAGCTGATCCTGAGTCGCCAAGTGTCTAACGGCCCTTAGAGGTTAAACAGAAGATCAACAGCAGAACGACCGTTCCTGTAACCACACTGTCAACTACGTAGTAATCGATGATGATCACAAAAAAATACTAATGTACTCGCAGATTACTGTCAACATAATATGCCAGGAATTGAAAGTATTGACTCAGGCCTGCAGTTGCCGACAGTTGAATGACACATCCACTTGTGGACAAGACGTTCATCTGCTTCGTACTGTCGGGAGAGTCAAATTCCTTGAGTTAGCACAGTTGGTAGAGGCGTGTGAGATCGAAGCCAATAGATCCACACACACACACACACACACACACACACACACACACACACACACACACACACACACACACACACACACACATTAGCGTAAGTCTTTACCCACCCTTATTCGGTCCCTAGTGCCTTACATTGAGTTGTTAAGGATATACCGGACTTCTGGCTGTTGGATAAGCATTGCATATCAATTTGTAAGGCATTGCTTGCATCAAGTTGGAGGAGATAGTTGTTTTGGTTCAGGGATCTGGATCTTGGTAGTATAAAATGGTTCGCCAGGAGATAAGCCTTTTCCTGATTGTAACAGTCCCGTCTGCCTGGTTTAATGGTAGGATTGTGGCCTCACTTGGATGGCCCTGGCGATGTTTAACGACAGATCTCCAGTCTTTGTCTTTGTATCTCCGTTATTCTCTCATTCTGTCTTCCTCCTTCCCTCTTCCCCATTTCTCTTTTGCCCCCTTTCTCCTTCCTACTCTCTCTCCTTTGCACACTCTCTCTCTCCTTTCCACTCCCACTCTCTCTCCCTCCCACTCTCCCCCTCCCCCCCTCTTTCCCTTTCACTCTCTCCCCCTCCCACTCTCTCTCCCCTTCCCACTCTCTCTCCCTGCCACTCTCCCTTCCACTCTCTCTCTCCCTCCCACTCTCTCTCTCCATCCCTCTGTCTCTCTCCCTCTCTCTCTCTCTCCCCCCCCCTCTCTCTCTCTCTCTCTCTCTCTCTCTCTCTCTCTCTCTCTACCTCTCTCCCTCTCCCTCTCTCTCTCCCTCACTCTGACTCTCTCTCCCTCGGCCTCTTTTTCTTTCTCACTTCTTCCACTCTCTCTCTCTTCCTCTCCCTTTTCCCCCCTCGTATCCTTCTCTCACTCTCTCTCATCTGTCTCTCGCATGCATTACATTTAATTGTATAACTTAGGTCGTCCTCTCTCTGCCAGGACGCCCCAACAGTTCGTCTCCATCTCCCTCTCTCACACAGGAAGAGTGCCATTAAAAGCTTTTGTTCCGCGTGTTTTTATTTCTGTCATTCCGCCCCGACTCCCTGACTTATCTCCAGAGTTTATCATCCAGGGGTGCACTTGTCACCTGATTCCTGGCTGTTATGGTGATCTTATATAAGGGCTCTTAGGGTGTGATCTTAGGGGGCATGAGCTCTGTCAGGGAAGAATTGGATTGTTTCTAAGGGATCTCAATATTTGGAGCCATTCCTGGTGGTCTCGTTAGAGGTTTTTATTATTAGTGCACTCAATTGGTGGTTCCTCTATCATGTTGCACTCAATTGGTGGTTCTTCTTCCATGGTGCACTCAATTGGTGGTTCTTCTTCCATGGTGCACTCACTTGGTGGTTCTTCTTCCATGGTGCACTCAATTGGTGGTTCCTCTACCATAATGCACTCAATCGGTGGTTTTTTTACACTAGTGCACTCAATCGGTGGTTCTTTTACACTATTGCACTCAATCGGTGGTTCTTGTACCATGATGCTCTGAGGTGTACAAAATTCCCCACATATTATGTTGCTTAAGGCACTGTGGTGGACTTCATCCCAGGTGAAGCTGGATGAATAGCTCCACCAGCTCTCATGTGGGAAGAATTTCATGTACATCCCGTGTTACGGTGAAGCGCCATTACTAGCAGCGTCCCACAGGGGTCACTATTTGGACCACTTCCATTGATGGCTTTGGTGATGACCATGCACTTCAGGGAAGTGAGGTCTAGGTCTTTATGCCCCGTGTACTGGCCTTGTTGAACCTGTTCGGTTATAGATTAATCATTCGTGACGTTGAAAATCTCTGTCGAACCTGTCCTTGAGGTTGTAGATGGAGGTGGCTTCCACAGCTGTTAGCCTCAATGCATTCCACTTGTTGACCAGTCATTCAGGGTATGAATATTTTCCTACGTTTGGTTTTACTTGTATTTCCAGCTTCCACCTAATCTAACCTTCTCTACATTCAAATTCCTCTCCCATGCGTATAACCCATCTTATAAGCAAACTCTTATCAAACATACCCACTTTACACTATCCACCGTCACGCACGTTTAAACCCAAACACACGAACCAACACACACACACAAACCAACACACACACACACACACACACACACACACACACACACACACACACACACACACACACACACACACACACACACACACAAACCAACACACACACACACAGGCCTCGTAGCCTGGTGGATAGCAGGGGGCCTCGTAGCCTGGTGGGTAGCGCGCAGGACTCGTAATTCTGTGGCGCGGGTTCGATTCCCGCACGAGGCAGAAACAAATGGGCAAAGTTTCTTTCACCCTAAGTGCCCCTGTTATCTAGCAGTAAATAGGTACCTGGGAGTTAGTCAGCTGTCACGGGCTGCTTCCTGGTGTGTGTGTGTGTGTGTGTGTGTGTGGTATGGGGAAAAAAAAAAAAAAAGTAGTTAGTAAACAGTTGATTGACAGTTGAGAGGCGGGCCGAAAGAGCAAAGCTCAACCCCCGCAAAACACAACTAGTAAACACAACTAGTAAACACACAAACCAACACACACACACAAACCAACACACACACACACACACAAACCAACACACACACACACACACAAACCAACACACACACACACAAACCAACACACACACACACAAACCAACACACACACACACAAACCAACACACACACACAAACCAACACACACACCACGAATTAAACCTCACTTCGTTGGAAGACAGAAGAGTTAGGGGGGACATGATCACCACATTCAAGATCCTCAAGGGAATTGACAGGGTTGATAAAGACAGGCTGTTTAACACAAGGGGCACACGCACTAGGGGACACAGGTGGAAACTGAGTGCCCAAATGAGCCACAGAGATATTAGAAAGAACTTTTTTAGTGTCAGAGTGGTTAACAAATGGAATGCATTAGGAAGTGATGTGGTGGAGGCTGACTCCATACACAGTTTCAAGTGTAGATATGATAGAGCCCAATAGGCTCAGGAACCTGTACACCTGTTGATTGACAGTTGAGAGGCGGGACCAAAGAGCCAGAGCTCAACCCCCGCAAGCACAACTAGGTGAGTACAACTAGGTCAGTACACACACAAATCAATTCCCCTCAGAACATACTACGCTTTTCCCCCCTCCCCAACCTCCGCTCACCTCCAAAGATACACACTGAGCCTCCTCCATAATACACACACACAAAAAGCTATACACAAACTACATACACAAGCCTACACACACAAACCAATACACTCAAACCTCCCCAAACTTACACCAACTCGCCCCCCCCCCTCTCACACACAACTCCCACATACCTACATACCACACACACAAACACTCCTCTCGAATTGGTGCATTCTTTTTACTTACACAAACACCCAGCCCATGCAAACACACAAATACACAAACACACACACACACAAAGTTCAAGTCCGTATCATTAGCGAGCGTCCCATTCAAAATAAAACTTCAAAACTGAAAAACAGCATGATTTTAGGGAGAGGAAAATCCTGTTTAATTAGTCATCGCCTCGTTAAAATTTATCTCCCGACCCCATGAATGTGATAAACAGAGTTATGATAATGTATACATTTTGTGTCTAAAATAATTCAGGAGGAAGGTCGGTTTGTGTATTTTTTTTTTGAGTCTCAATCTGGCTTTCGACGCGAAGACGATCCGAGAAATTCAACAAGGCCATTAAGAGTTCAGTTAGATGGAAGACTATCTGAATAGTGTCTGGAGATACGGCAGCGAGATTCAGAATTGTTATTAACTGTAGGAAGAAGGTAACGAAGAGAGGTCAAACTGTCTCAAAGGGACTAATGTTAAAAGAGAATTATATAAGATAATCGGAAGAGTAATTGGTTGACATGAAGCTGTCAGGACAGCTTCATGTCAACCAATCTCTTCATTATGATATATGTCATGTCTTCATTATATATATTTATGTTTAATTTGCATTTTCTGTGTCATCAAATGTCATTGCCCCAACAATTTTAATGGACCATAATACCCATATTCACTACAATAATATATTGTTTTATTTGGTTTATCTTTAATCTCGATAATGATGAATTATGATGACTCAGGGAGAAATTGGATAACAAAATTAAGCAGTAAATTGTCACATACAATCACACTACTGAAGTTGCTAAGACAATCACATGTTAATACACTCACACTATCTCTTAACTGAAGTCCCACAGAGAGCCAGTAAGACCCATAAACACTGGCAAGAGGTAGTTGGTCTTGTCTTAGCTAATTCATATTTGGAGGAAGATCTTCACACCTCTTTTTGTCTTCATCCTTCATTTACATTTCGTTCCATTCCCTCCTCACCATTCTCTCCTCTTCTCTCTCTCTCACACACCTGTCCGTCCCCTCACTTGTATAATTCCATTAACATCACACACACCTGTGATCATCAAGTCCATCTCCACAAACCTCACTCTATATTTCATCCGTCTTCATCCGCCTACCTCTTGTCTTTGTGGGAGGTGTGAGATGATAGGTCTCATCCTCTTATCTCTCATTTCTCCTGTTCCTTTTTCTCCTTTCACTTTACTCCTGCTTCTAAGTTTCTTACCACCTTGCTCTTTTCTCCATCTTCTGCTTCCTTCTTGTCGTTCTCACCTCTCCAAAATTGTATTTTTCATTCTAACAAAATAAGGCCTTAAGGGAATGAAGAAGTTCAGTATCTGGCCCATTTAAGGTTGATACTATCTCGAACTGAACTGAAAGCAGGTCGCATGAGACACTGATCTCATTGCCGAGTCATCAGAATTAGAGGAAGGATTATAGAGGCGGTGTTTCTTAAAGACAACCAGAACTTTTGAGAAAAAAATTAAGAAGAGATGAGGCTGTATGACACTATATTGGCCAAGTGTTGAAAATAGCAGTGTTGGTTATGAGAGATTCAGATATATACATCTGACTTGGTGACAAGAGCCATGTGTGAAGGTGGTGACCACACTACAATCCACAGACCTATACCAGAATGCCCAGGCAGAAATGAGGACAATTGTAGCTATAATCAGTACTGTGAACAGTGAGGAGAGCTCACAGAAGGACAAATCTTGTAATCACAGGAAATTTTAATCGCGGGAGATACACTGAGAGGCAAAATATTCACGTTTACTGGACTTGATTCGTGAAGAGCAAGGCTGGTGGAAGCCAGGGAGGCGAGCTTCCTCATGCGTAATGGATAAAACGAGAGTTAGGAAAGAGACGTCGACTTCACTCACAATGAGATAGATTTTAGGAGTTCATGCGAACCCACTTCGAGCCTTCCACCACCGTATTCTGATAAAGGATTACTGTTGTCTCTAATGGCTTCTTATTTATCAGTTCCCCCCCTAAAAAAAAGGCACAGCTTTTCTCTCAGTCCTCCAACATGCTTCGCTCTTCCTTAATTCCCCGAACAAAATATATCTTTTCATCAGTTCTAACAAATGTTTCCTCTCTTCTTCCTCTGGAACCTAGACACAAAAATATATACAGTGCTGTTATACAACTTACGTAAGATCAGCTCTGTAGTATGCAGCACCGGCGTGGAATCCACATGCAGAAAAGCACAAAATAAATTACTGTACAGAGATACGCTGCTTGACTGTTTATGGTTCCCTCTTCATCATACTCCAGACAGAAGGTTCGTCCCCCGTCCCCATCCTTGCCCCCAACAGAAGGCCCGTCCCCCGTCCCCATCCTTGCCCCGACAGAAGGCCCGTCCCCCGTCCCCATCCTTGCCCCCGACAGAAGGCCTGTCCCCCGTCCCCCTCCTAGTCCCCGACAGAAGGCCCGTCCCCATCCTTCCCCCGACAGAAGGGCCGTCCCCCGTCCCCATCCTTGCCCCCGACAGAGGAGTCCCTCTTCCACAACGTCCCATCTTCCCCTACTCGTGACCCTCCCCTTTGATTGGATAGCAAACGGCTGATGAAAAACTCGCACGATTTCTATTTCATGAGCCATAGAGGGAGCGGGCCACGAGAGGTGATGGCTGGGGTCCGCTCGCCGCCCCCAGAGTTCAGGGGGGACTTTGGCGCCCTCGTTTTTGTCGTGTATGGCTGTCGCCCCGCTGCTGCAGCGGGCGCTGCCGCCCGAGAAATGTCTTGTGTTGTTTTGGGGGGAGGTTGGCTAATCCCAGCTGCATCTCCCGGGTTCAGTTTTGAGAATATCAACTTGGCTGATATATGAGTTGAAATTGCATATAACACTGCTTTAGCTCATGCTACGATTATTATTGATTTTTGTGTTTTAATTGATTATTGAACGTTATTCTGTGTGTTGGGTGTGCTTTATATGTTCTTTGTACAGTCTTTTTCGGAAATCGACTGTTATTCAAACATGTTCACACACACACACACACACACACACACACACACACACACACACACACATACACACACACACACACACACACACACACACACACACACACACACCGATAGGCTCAGGAATCTGTACACCTGTTGATTGACGGTTGAGAGGCGGGACCAAAGAGCCAGAGCTCAACCCCCGCAAACACAACTAGGTGAGTACAACTAGGTGAGTACACACACACACACACACACACACACACACACACACAGAGAAGACAAAAAACATGAATCGAATAGTATTGAATTATAAGGTGTCGAGGAAGGAATATACACAATGGCAGCTGCTAAGACAAAGAATCCACCGAGACAATTCCAACCTCTCATGAGTAGAAAGATGCTGGTGAAATATGAAGTGATTAGATGGAATGGAAAGAGACTGGTGGAGAATAATAAACTTGTGAGGAGCTGCTTCAAAAGACTCCAGGAGGTCTTGGCAAGAGAACAAGAGTTAATTGTTGAGCTTGAGGACAAGTGGAAGCTAAGAACACTTGCTAATGAAGCATATAGTTGTGGTAGACGAAGCTGAAGGCGGACTTGTTAGAAGGCAAATGCTTCAGCTCTGATCTCACTGCTGTGCTGCAGGAAGGTTACGATGTCTTAACTGTGCTACTAAGAAAAAATCTGAGACATAGAAGAGCTACCTTACAATGTCGTAACCATGCCACTAAGAAAAGATCTTACACATTGGAGAGCTACCTTACGATGTCGTAACCATGCCACTAAACAAAGATCTTACACATTGGAGAGCTACCTTACGATGTCGTCACCATGCCACTAAGCAAAGATGTTACACATTGGATAGCTACCTTACGATGTCGTAACCATGCCACTAAGCAAAGATGTTACACATAGAAGAGCTACCTTACGATGTCGTAACCATGCCACTAAGCAAAGATGTTACACATAGAAGAGCTACCTTACGATGTCGTAACCATGCCACTAAGCAAAGATGTTAAACATAGACGAGCTACCTGAAACCTGTAAAACTTATGTATAGGCTTTGTTTACTATTATTTAACAGTTTACGAACTGGAAAAATGTCTTAATCCAAGATTATTATTGTTATAAACAACCTCTTAGTGCTTCATATCTCATAAACTGTTGATATCTCATAAACTGTTGATATCTCATAAACTGTTGATATCTCATAAACTGTTGATATCTCATAAACTGCTGATATCTCACAAACTGTTGATATCTCACAAACTGTTGATATCTCACAAACTGTTGATATCTCATAAACTGTTGATATCTCATAAACTGTTGATATCTCATAAACTTTTGATATCTCATAAACTGTTGATATCTCATGAACTTCCTGCTCCTGCTTCCTCTTGTATTCCAACATCGACAGCTTCAACTTGAGCAAGAAAATGCTTCTGGCAGCTAAGCCGTAGAGAGTGTTGAACTAGGTTTGCTGAGAAGCTTAAAGCTGCTAGTCGTGGAAGGGCACTGTGGCTTGAGTATACATGTTAGAACAATGGGAGGTTACTGCCCTAAGAATGTATATTCTCGGTCTAGCAGTATACTTGGACATACCAGAGAGTTGAAGGAATGCAGTGATATACTCAGCTTGATTTTTAACTATATTGCAGCTTAGTCTGGTATGTTGGTAAAGCCACATATGTGTATAGATGTGTGGCGTTGATCATATATAGCTTTTCCCTCATATATATATGCCGTGATTACGTTCCTTCCCCGTGTGTGTATATATATCAGGCTTGGATATCGGTATTCCGCTATATTGGTCATGTATTGCTGTCCTATATATATGTCGTTATCATATATGGTTGATAATCCAGTATGTACTGTTATAATATATATTATCATTACCATGTATAGTTGCCCCTACATATATATATATATATATATATATATATATATATATATATATATATATATATATATATATATATATATATATATATATATATATATATATAACTGAAAACTCACACCCCAGAAGTGACTCGAACCCATACTCCCACAACTGGTATGTACAGGGACGCCTTAATCCGCTTGACCATCACGACCGGACATAAGGAAGTGATAGCCGAGGCTATATGAACCACTTCCCCGCCGGCACTCGGATGGTAATCTTGGGCATAGCATTTTATCAAATCACCTCATTCTTTGGGGCACACGTGAGGAACACAAATGCAAACAAGCCTGAATGGTCCCCAGGACTATATACAACTGAAAACTCACACCCCAGAAGTGACTCGAACCCATACTCCCACAACTGGTATGTACAGGGACGCCTTAATCCGCTTGACCATCACGACCGGACATAAGGAAGTGATAGCCGAGGCTATATGAACCACTTCCCCGCCGGCACTCGGATGGTAATCTTGGGCATAGCATTTTATCAAATCACCTCATTCTTTGGGGCACACGTGAGGAACACAAATGCAAACAAGCCTGAATGGTCCCCAGGACTATATACAACTGAAAACTCACACCCCAGAAGTGACTCGAACCCATACTCCCACAACTGGTATGTACAGGGACGCCTTAATCCGCTTGACCATCACGACCGGACATAAGGAAGTGATAGCCGAGGCTATATGAACCACTTCCCCGCCGGCACTCGGATGGTAATCTTGGGCATAGCATTTTATCAAATCACCTCATTCTTTGGGGCACACGTGAGGAACACAAATGCAAACAAGCCTGAATGGTCCCCAGGACTATATACAACTGAAAACTCACACCCCAGAAGTGACTCGAACCCATACTCCCACAACTGGTATGTACAGGGACGCCTTAATCCGCTTGACCATCACGACCGGACATAAGGAAGTGATAGCCGAGGCTATATGAACCACTTCCCCGCCGGCACTCGGATGGTAATCTTGGGCATAGCATTTTATCAAATCACCTCATTCTTTGGGGCACACGTGAGGAACACAAATGCAAACAAGCCTGAATGGTCCCCAGGACTATATACAACTGAAAACTCACACCCCAGAAGTGACTCGAACCCATACTCCCACAACTGGTATGTACAGGGACGCCTTAATCCGCTTGACCATCACGACCGGACATAAGGAAGTGATAGCCGAGGCTATATGAACCACTTCCCCGCCGGCACTCGGATGGTAATCTTGGGCATAGCATTTTATCAAATCACCTCATTCTTTGGGGCACACGTGAGGAACACAAATGCAAACAAGCCTGAATGGTCCCCAGGACTATATACAACTGAAAACTCACACCCCAGAAGTGACTCGAACCCATACTCCCACAACTGGTATGTACAGGGACGCCTTAATCCGCTTGACCATCACGACCGGACATAAGGAAGTGATAGCCGAGGCTATATGAACCACTTCCCCGCCGGCACTCGGATGGTAATCTTGGGCATAGCATTTTATCAAATCACCTCATTCTTTGGGGCACACGTGAGGAACACAAATGCAAACAAGCCTGAATGGTCCCCAGGACTATATACAACTGAAAACTCACACCCCAGAAGTGACTCGAACCCATACTCCCACAACTGGTATGTACAGGGACGCCTTAATCCGCTTGACCATCACGACCGGACATAAGGGAGTATGGGTTCGAGTCACTTCTGGGGTGTGAGTTTTCAGTTGTATATAGTCCTGGGGACCATTCAGGCTTGTTTGCATTTGTGTTCCTCACGTGTGCCCCAAAGAATGAGGTGATTTGATAAAATGCTATGCCCAAGATTACCATCCGAGTGCCGGCGGGGAAGTGGTTCATATAGCCTCGGCTATCACTTCCTTATGTCCGGTCGTGATGGTCAAGCGGATTAAGGCGTCCCTGTACATACCAGTTGTGGGAGTATGGGTTCGAGTCACTTCTGGGGTGTGAGTTTTCAGTTGTATATAGTCCTGGGGACCATTCAGGCTTGTTTGCATTTGTGTTCCTCACGTGTGCCCCAAAGAATGAGGTGATTTGATAAAATGCTATGCCCAAGATTACCATCCGAGTGCCGGCGGGGAAGTGGTTCATATAGCCTCGGCTATCACTTCCTTATGTCCGGTCGTGATGGTCAAGCGGATTAAGGCGTCCCTGTACATACCAGTTGTGGGAGTATGGGTTCGAGTCACTTCTGGGGTGTGAGTTTTCAGTTGTATATAGTCTTGGGGACCATTCAGGCTTGTTTGCATATATATATATATATATATATATATATATATATATATATATATATATATATATATATATATATATATATATAGGTGAGTAGGAAGAGTGAGGTGGTCGCGGGTGTAAAGTGCACGAGGCGAAGTTATATAGCTCTCTACCCATGAATATTCTTCTGGTGGAAAAAAAATGGCCTGATACTCCAAGGTTTCAGTTTTTCATGCAGAACATAGATATTAAATGGACAGCACTTACATTTGCCGACATTCAAGGCCTGAGAGGAAAGCCGGATAGCAAAGGGCCTTTCGTTAATGGGCTTCCCACAGTGGCAAATGTGGTAATTGAAATTTTTACCAAAGAAAATGCAGAATATTACATAGAGAGTGAAATCTGGACATCAGAATATAATCGGTGTAGATGTTATATATATAAAAAAATGAGGAAGTTAGCTTATGCAGGCGATGAGTCACAATAACGTGGCTGAAGTATGTTGACCAGACCACACACTAGAAATTGAAGAGACGACGACGTTTCGGTCCGTCCTGGACCATTCTCAAGTCGATTGTCGACTTGTCGTCGTCTCGTCTCTTCAATTTCTAGTGTGTGGTCTGGTCAAGTTAGCTTATGTATTGAATAGGACCTTTTGTGCAGTTTTTTTAAGCTCTTGCTATTGTATAATATACAAACCACCACATACAACGGTTGAGGAATTCACAGCATTTAAACAAAATAGTGAATTTCCTCAAGAATCTAGAAGTCCCGGTGTCTAATATTATCTTTCTTGAAGACTTCAGTTTTCCCAGTTTTGGATGAAGGAGGATAAACAGTCACACTAAAACGGAAAATCAACCTGGAAATAATCATTCATAGGTCACGAAACAACATGGATTCTACGACCAAATTTTCCGTTCAACCAGCAGATAACAGAACCAACTAGGAACGATAATATTACATTTGATGTTAAAGAACAACGAGGAAACAACGAGGACATTACAGTGTCATATGCAGCATACATCACAAACCAACATTAATACACGTAATACAACCACAAGGATTAACAACGCGGTTGGGCCGTTCAATAAATGTAATCTTAACAATTGGGTTATTAAGAAAAGATAAACATAGAACACGCAAACAGTTAATGGGAAATTTCCTGAAATACCAAAACGCCCTCGCAAGGAATAGCCAATTGACCGTCGAAGCGGACAATGCCTCCGTGAAAAGTGTTCCATTACGAGAGATCGAAAAGAGAACCAATTTAGAGAACGCAGACGACAGTAGAAGGAACAAAAACTCAAATTGTTAAGCAGACACGACTGTCTCAGCAAATAAAACTTAATCTAAACAGGAAAGTTTAAGTAATAGGGAAAAATAAAAAAGAGAAGAGTTCCAGACTGAAGAAATGCAAATGAAAAATAAATAGCTTTTTATTTACATATGCAAAATTAGAATCAAAAACCTTCACAGTGGACGACAAAGAAATGTCAAGTTCTAAGAGTTCTAAACACTGTATAAGACAGTGTTTAGCACCCCAATAAATAACATTAGAGTGGAAGAGTTAGACAGCTTCTCTATTAACGACATCACCTTCTTTGACAATATAACTGATAATAACATGAGCTCGACGGATTTTGGAAGATAAATTGATCACATGACTATGCCCTCAGCCCCGGGTTCCAATTCCTGGAACTAAATTGATTATAAAGTGAAAAATACCAGTAGCAAGATGGAGAAAATAGCTTGGATACAGGTGAGATACTAGAAGCACTTAATTCAGCAACTAATAGTTCCACTAGAAAAGGGAGATAGCATTGGCTAAAAATTACAGCCCGATTGTACTAACCTCATAAAAAATACAAGTTTTCGAATGAGTGATTAGGAATCAAATCTACCGTGTTATAGAGAACAATGAACTTAACATGCCAGGCCGATATGGCATTATGAAGATGTCTTTCGCATGTACTCGACCGCTGTGACAAAATCGCGCCAGCATTAGAAGAAGAAATTAATGCAGATGTCGTATACACGAACATTGCAAAGGCCTTTAATGAATGTCTCCCTGGAGTCATAACCTTTAAAATGAGGTCGAAAGGAATAACAATTAAAATAGTCAATGGATATTGAATTTCTTGTCAAATGTAATGCAAAAAGTAATCAAACAAAATAATATCCGTACTCAATGACAGGCTGTGCACCTTAGGACACAGTTCAGGCACAGTCCAGACACACCTACGTGTTCTCGTTCTCGTATCAGATTTGAAAAAAAAAATCGAGTCACAGGTTCGTCTCATCTTTTCCAGACGATTAAAAAAAATAATCAAGAAAATTACCTTGGTGGAAAACATTGGAAAACTACAAATTTATATAAATGACGTCTTCGACTGGGCAACAGAAAATAGGATGTCAAATACTGATGAATTCCAGATACTTGGAGATGGTAGACATGAATAACTTAAGCGGCCTACAGGGGCAGAAGACGCAATCAGATCTCATAGAAGGGCAACGACATGTAAATGAATCCATCAGTCATAGGAGACTATGGAGTTTATGCAGACACATAACAAAGCATAACACATAGAGACACATAACTATAGAGACACATAACAGAGCAAATATAACATCACTCAGGAAATTTATAAGGGGGGGGGGGAATAATGATAACCTTCAAATCCAGGGATTCCTCCTTAATGCTCATGATATACGGTTCACTTGTGCTTTCTCGCCTTGAGTACTGATCAGTACTCATTTTCAAAGCAGAAGAGATTACTGAAATAAAAGGAATACAGAGAACATGTAAGGCATGCATTGACGTGATAATACACCTACACTCTTGGGACCTCCTCTAGTAGTAGTAGTAGTAGTAGTAGTAGTAGTAGTAGTAGTAGTAGTAGTAGTAGTAGGCATCCATCAGTCTCAGGAGACTATGGAGTTGCGCTCCGGGAACGGCCTGGTCTGGAGAGGCCTCACCAGGGCGCAAAGCCAGGGTAGGTTGATTCGGGGGAGAAGCTGTTACCCAGGCAGCAGGTCCCCCCCCCCCTCTCCACGGTGCTGAAAGTCTCCAATGGAAAGACATACGCCAATATGATTGGTTCTAGCGCCGTCGCAGGACCTCCTCTAAGGTCTCAAATTATTCTCTTTAGAAAAGAGACGAGAGAGGTATCACATAATGCATACATTGAAGATACTAGAGGAAAACATCCCAAAGTTACACAGTAAAATAACAACACACTAGAGTGGAAAGATATAGAAGGAAATGCAAAACAGACCCAATGAAGAATACAGGTACCTTAGGCACTAGAAAAACCTGTATGAACATCACAGGTTCACCGCTGTTCAATATCCATCCACCATAAACAATATAACGGCACCAAAAAGTAGAGGTAGAGCAAGGGTCTCCCTTCATGCAGGTCGGCGTTCAATCCCCGACCGTCCAAGTGATTGGCCACCGTTCCTTACCCTCCACCGTCCCATCCCATATCTTTATCCTGACCCCCTTCCAAGTGCTATATAGTCGTTTTTGGCTTGGCGCTTTCTCCTGATATATATGCTTTCTCCCTCCCTCAAGAAACTATTCGACAAGTTCCTGCAAGAAGTGCCATATCATCTGGGCCGCTCCAAGCAACAACCTCTTATACATTAAGTTATCACAACACAAGCCTGGCCTCAGGCCTCGGGCTTGAGGAGTAGAACAGCTCTTAAGCGCCGTCTCCAGATTCACTCGCTAATCTGAGGTATGAGAGCAAGCGTGAACCAGAGCGAAACAGACAACAAAGCAACAAAGATAAAGGAAAAGAGAAAGCTGGCGAGAATGAAAAAGAGAGAGAGGGAGAGAGAGAGAGAGAGAGAGAGAGAGAGAGAGAGAGATGGTTCTTCGATACAAGTATCGGAAAACCATCTTATCGTCACTGGCATGTTCTCCCTCTGTCGCTTGTTGAACGAATGACATAACAAAAATAATAACAATACAGTTGTTGGAAGAAACCCATCAACTATTATTTTGTCGTTCTTGTTATCATGTCCATTATCACCAACAGCTACGCCATCTCCACTATCATCCTCGCCAACATCAGTATAATTAATAATATTTTCGCCTTTTACTCTAAAATTACGTCGACGATTTCATTAAGAAGCTGCACATAAAGTCTTGAAGACTCATGAAATTATGATCATAATTTAGCTGAGTTCTATATATATGTTCTTTTCCTCTTAATTATAAGTCAGTTTTACGTTCCTACTGGTCTGAATCTTTCGCCAAGAATGTGTTCATACATTCCACGCATTACCCCGACTTCAACGCCTTAGGAACGTAGTCTATATCTATTATCTCCACTTCAAGGCCTCAAGAACATACCCTATTTCAATTATCTCCACTTCAACGCCTCAAGAACATACCCTATTTCAATTATCTCCACTTCAACGCTTTAGGAACATACCTTATTTCAATTATCTCCACTTCAACGCCTCAAGAACATACCCTATTTCAATTATCTTCACTTCAACGCCTCAAGAACATACCCTATTTCAATTATCTTCACTTCAACGCCTCAAGAACATACCCTATTTCAATTATCTCCACCTCAACGCCTTAGGAACATATCCTAAACCTATTATTCCCACTTCAACGCCACTGAATCATACTCTATCCCAAGTATCCCCACTTCAACGCCTGAGGAACAAGGGTTGGAGTGTTCACCCATCCCCTCACTCCTCACACCGGTGGTATTGTGTTGTCTGAGGCATCACAAACCCCTTGACCCCCGCCCATATGTTTTTACTTCGCAAGAAGAGAAACAATGTCCGTTCCACAGCTCTCTGTCAGAATGTTTTTATTTAATTACTGTGAGTTAGTGGGTTTAGGTTTAAACATTTGCTATAAAACAGAGGTGAGGCCACATCTGCCAGTGATAAGTGTCTTTTGAAGGTGATTTCTCATCTGATGGAATTTATTGGTTTACTAAAGAGTGGTTGAAGTATTCTAGGTTTGGTGGTCCACAAAATTTAAAGTTTCTTCTTCTGTTGGGTTGATGCCAATCAGACAAGCCTGTGAGTAGTCTTGTAGTCGATGGTGTCCGTTCTGAAGGTGCGTGGCCTATACCTGGGCACATCTCTGTACCAGGCAAGTAATGGGGGGGATGTGTTCCAGCAGATTGTGTGTTCTCGCACGATTCGTTGTTTCCAGACTCGATTGATATTTTTGTTTGTACTTGACTGGTTATTTGGGATTGGGATATTTAGTTTTAATCTCTTGAGATGTTCATGTTCTTTTCTCCACTCGTGGGGAGTTTCAGGGATGCTCCCTGACCCCCCATCTCCCCCCCATCTCTCCCCTCTGCGGTGGTGAGGGGCACCACAGACATCTTTCCCCTCTGTGGAGTGGTTAGTGGTTCCACAGACATCTCCCCCCCCCCCCCGGTGAGGAAGTCAGGGAACTACAAGTATCATCATAGGACATCTCACTCATAAAAGGAAGTCACATCGTTCCGTTACATAACTACAGCAGGACATAGGTGGGAGAGAAGTCAAGGCAAGCCCACGTCATACAGAAAATTGTTAAATTCAATTGCTGTAGCGTCGAGCTTCCTCTCTGTGGCTCTGGCCTGTCTTTGCAATCTCTCAACATTTCGTGCAATTTTTCTGATTTTTCTGAGCGTTTTTGAGAAAATAGTTTAACCTCATTAAAATGAAACTGTATCAGC
Source organism: Procambarus clarkii (assembly GCF_040958095.1). Classification (NCBI taxonomy): domain Eukaryota; kingdom Metazoa; phylum Arthropoda; class Malacostraca; order Decapoda; family Cambaridae; genus Procambarus; species Procambarus clarkii. The sequence goes on from NC_091169.1 coordinate 21,650,767, forward strand.
CGACATTTTCAGCATCCACAATGAAACGATGTTTTGGCTTCCAGGAAATTGTTGAAGCATTGAAGCGCATTTATTTTTGTTAAATATCTCGCATTTCATAGATGAATCTATATCCACTTGGAACTATCGGTACAGCAACGTCTCGCTTCGTGTAGTGACGGAGTTCGATACCCCGGTGTCTAAGGTTTGGGCACAGTCCTTCCATACAGCCTCCAATCCCAGATCTATCCTTACTGTGGGCCTGCGGGCCGCTCCAAGCAAAAGCCTGGTGGACCAAACTCTCACAAGTCAAGCCTGGCCTCGGGCCGGGCTTGGGGAGTAGAGGAACTCCCAGAACCCCATCAACCAGGTATCAACCAGGTACTGTGAATGATCGTGGATCCTGTTGGGGGTCGATTTTGGAGCAGAAAAACAGGGAAAAACTACCTGCCACCCTCCTAGTGGCGTGAGCAGCGACCCAGGCACCCGAGGGCTAGATTATAAGCTAAGGCCCCTTTTCCCCCACTGTTACTTGACTACAAAGTGTCGTGTTAGTCACAGTGAGGGTGGCTCCATCACGTGATTGTGATCGAGGTTGTCCGCTTCCGTCCTGTCTCGACGAGATAAACAAAGGCCAAATGCTACGCTAAACTTAGCGCCAAAACCCGCTACGAGTGTCTGTACACACACACGTTCTCCAGCCCGGGTTCGGAACCCCTGAAGACAGGTAACATGGCTGGCATCTGGTGACGTTCGAACGTGTATGGAACAGTGCTTTCCTGGCGTCATCCGTTCAACCTGCATCTCTCTTAATGCTTCTCCTACGTACTACAAAAGCTAATAATTGGCAACAGAACCTAACTTAAGCTATCGTAAGCCAAATGTGTTGGATCAAATCCCAATATATATATATATATATATATATATATATATATATATATATATATATATATATATATATATATATATATATATATATATATATATATATCAATAATTATGTTTCAGAGCTACGATAAAATTGATGAATGCGTATTTGGGATTGACTGCTACTTGATTGCTGCCTGCTACTTGATTGCTGCCTGCTACTTGATTGCTGCCTGCTACTTGATCGCTCCCTGCTAGTTACTTATTTGTTGTCCCCTGATACTGTGTTTACATTTAATATCTTAACTCTACTTCATTATATCAAGCGCATCACCATGGATGCCTTTTGACTAAAAAGGGGGTGATATAGTCATTGATTATTTAATCGTGAATAAAAAAATAGGGGAAAGGGGGGAAGAGAGACGCCAATAGCAGTTTGGCTTCACTAAAACCGCGAAATGAATACCCATGGACTTCGCGTTTGGCGATTGGAATAAATTCGCGCACCAATCGCTATGTTGCGATTATCGGGTAACATTATTTTTTTACTGTTGTACAGCGTTTTAAAGGTAAGTTGATACGTGTATCAATGTGTTTCAGTGGATACATATAGGAGTTACATATACATCTTACGGTCTTATATTCTTACGTTTTCATGTTGTTACGGTCTTACGTTCTAATGTTCTTACGTTCTCATGTTCTTACGTTCTAATGTTCTTACGTTCTCATGGACTTACGTTCTCATGGTCTTACGTTCTTATGTTCTTTCGTTCTTATGTTCTTACGTTCTCATGGTCTTACGTTCTCATGTTCTTACGTTCTCATGGACTTACGTTCTTATGTTCTTACGTTCTTATGTTCTTACGTTCTCATGGTCTTACGTTCTCATGTTCTTGCGTTCTCGTGTTCTTACGTTCTCATGTTCTTACGTTCTCGTGTTCTTACGTTCTCATGTTCTTACGTTCTCGTGTTCTTACGTTCTCGTATTCTTATGTTCTCATGTTCTTACATTCTCGTGTTCTTACGTTCTCGTGTTCTTACGTTCTCACGTTCTCACGTTCTCATGTTCTTAGTTGCTGTGCATGTGGTGGAAACGTTCTCACTAATGCAGGGTGAACGTCGCTTACCCCCTCTCCCCCCTTACACACACCTCGACAAAGAAGATCAATACATCAGAAGGGAGCTTAACCCTCGGTAAGTTAACATTGGTGACCGGTGAGTGATGACCCTGGTGAATGACTGGTGGGTAGCAACATTCATAGCTGACTGGTGAGTGACAACATTCATAGCTGACTGGTGAGGGATAATATTCACAGCTGACTGGTGAGTGACAACATTCATAGCTGACTGGTGAGGGACAATATTCACAGCTAACTGGTGAGGGACAACATTCATAGCTGACTGGTGAGGGACAATATTCACAGCTGACTGGTGAGTGACAACATTCAAAGCTGACTGGTGAGGGACAATATTCACAGCTAACTGGTGAGGGACAATATTCACAGCTAACTGGTGAGGGACAATATTCACAGCTGACTGGTGAGTGACAACATTCATAGCTGACTGGTGAGGGACAATATTCACAGCTGACTGGTGAGTGACAACATTCAAAGCTGACTGGTGAGGGACAATATTCACAGCTGACTGGTGAGGGACAACATTCATAGCTGACTGGTGAGGGACAATATTCACAGCTGACTGTGTGAATGACAACATTCACAGCTGACTGTGTGAATGGTGAATGAGTGAACCTGCTGAATGGTGAATGAATAATAACATTCACAGCTGACTGTGTGAATGAGTGAACCTGGTGACTGAGTAACACCATTCGCAACTAACTGGTGATTAATGACCTTCTAAGTCAAGACCACATTAATTTCTCTTTATAATCTCATCAATAATACCATTATCAATACTTATCAGAAAATTAGTTCTTGATTTAGTCATTTAAATATTTTTTCCATAAAGGATAAAATATTCGGTAGTTTACGCATAGATGAGCCCAGAATCTTTCCCAAAAATTATATATCAGACATAAAGGTTCCGTTAATAGACCTGGTAACGAATTTCCGATGAACAGATGTGCGTTGTCGTTTTTTAATTTTGATATTAAAGAATTTTGGGGGCATCTCCTGCAATTTTTTTTTTAATTTCAGGTCATTGAGATTGGCGTTGATGCTCCTGGCTTCGTTATTGTATTGGTTATTGGTTGTATTGTGCTCGTTGGTGGTTGTATTGCGCTCGTTAGTGGTTGTATTGTGCTCGTTGGTGGCTGTATTGTGCTCGTTAGTGGTTGTATTGTGCTCGTTAGTGGCTGTATTGTGCTCGTTAGTGGTTGTATTGTGCTCGTTAGTGGCTGTATTGTGCTCGTTAGTGGCTGTATTGTGCTCGTTACTGGCTGTATTGTGCTCGTTAGTGGTTGTATTGTGCTCGTTGGTGGTTGTATTGTGCTCGTTAGTAGTTGTATTGTGCTCGTTAGTGGTTGTATTGTGCTCGTTAGTGGCTGTATTGTGCTCGTTAGTGGTTGTATTGTGCTCGTTACTGGCTGTATTGTGCTCGTTGGTGGTTGTATTGTGCTCGTTAGTGGCTGTACTGAGCTCGTTGCTGGTTCCGTATTCAGCTGATCGTCAGGCGTTGCCTGATCAGTGCAGCTGTCCGCTCAAAGTGGCTCCTAGAGGGTTTCATAATTAACTGCCTGAATCAGCATGCTGACTGCATGAGCATGTGTTGACTGAATCAGCATGCTGACTGCATGAGCATGTGTTGACTGAATCAGCATGCTGACTGCATGAGCATGTGTTGACTGAATCAGCATGCTGACTGCATGAGCATGTGTTGACTGAATCAGCATGCTGACTGCATGAGCATGTGTTGACTGAATCAGCATGCTGACTGCATGAGCATGTGTTGACTGAATCAGCATGATGGCTTGAATAGTTTTGTTTACTCGATTCCTGATACTGAAGCTGATTACCTTACTGCACGCTAAATATGTCTTTGTTGAAGTGTTGCTGCACGCTAGATACATCCTGGAGTGACTTTACACACACGTGCTGGCGTGACTCTACACACACATGCTGGAGTGACTCTACACACACATGCTGGAGTGACTCTACACACACATGCTGGAGTGACTCTACACACGTACTGGCGTGACTCTACATACACATGCTGGAGTGACTCTACACACACATACTGGAGGGACTTTACACGCCACAGACGTACTAAAGTGACTACACAATATAATAATAATAATATGATAGTATGCGACTCGCTGTGGCTGAGTCAGCTCTGATGTTAAACTCTCAGAAACAGTATTCAACAGAAGGTGTACAACGAATCAAACGTCTTGGTAGGGTCAGAGATGCCCTTACCTTACCTTTAACTAGTTCCGAGGAGTTATACAGCCCCGCACCTGTGCTAGGTCAGTCCACTACGGGCTCACCATAGCCCGTGCTACTTGCAACTTTTTTTGTTTGTTCCTAGTAGCTGAATCTAAAAAAAACATAGTTTCGAGGGTCAATTAAGACTTACCACTAACCACTGTGGTCGGCACAGCGCTGGCTTCGTTTTCTTGCAGGCCGGTGTTCGATCCCCAATGGTCCATGTTGTTCCAGCATCTTGTCCTCATATGTCCCTTCTGTATCATTTATTTATGCAACGATACATAGCATTTTTATTTATATTTTAAGTAATATTTATGCAATTTATGCAACGATAAATGTTGCAAGACGACCTTGACATATGTGAAGATTGGGCAGAAAAATGGCTGCAGGAATTTAATCTAAATTAGTGTAAGGTAATGGAGAGAGGGGACAATTAGATAGGATACTTATAGGAAAATTCTTTACAAGGAGAAGTTTTTCTTACATTATAAGGAAACATTTAAGGCTAATGACCTAAAGGTGAATATAATCCCAACACCTGACTCCAGAAGCTTGCGTAATGGAGAAAGAAAGAGCCCAGTAATAGAGAGCTCTAAAGAGAAAGAGCTATAAAGAGCCCGTAAGAAAGCCCGCTTTCTTACGGGCTCTTTATATCTATAACTATAGCTCATTATAGCTATAGTGAGTACATTACGGACTCACTATAGCCCGTGCTATATGGGCATTTGTAACGCTGAGAACCCGAACGTAATATACGCGACCTATTAGTAGAGAGCTTCTGTTTAAAATGTTTACTAAAAAGAGCACTGAATAACCCTATCTTGAGGTTATCTTGAGATGATTTCGGGGCTTTATGTCCCCGCGGCCCGGTCCTCGACCAGGCCTCCACCCTCAGAAAGCAGCCCGTGACAGTTGACTAACTCCCTGGTACCTATTTACTGCTAGGTGACAGGGGCATCAGGGTGAAAGAAACTCTGCCCATTGTTTCTCGCTGGCGCCAGGGATCGAACCCGGGACCACAGGATCACGCGTACAGTGTTCTGTCCGCTCAGCTCCCTGCTGTAAATTCTTGAATAATGCTCAACTTTTATCTTAAAACCGCTGTCTTAGTGAAGACGCTGTCAGGGCCTGGAGAATAGAACTCTCGAAACTATCTACAGGTAAACTAAAGGCGCCTCGGTGGCCTCTACACCGCATAAGGCTAGTTGAATTAGCTGTGAGGTAATTGAGTTACATCTTGTTATGGGGAGCGTATGTTTTATTAGTCAACTTTCTTGGTATAATCCAGTTAGCTGTACGCAGTCTTTTGTGAGTCAACTTGGGCCGGATCCACTCGGGGCCGGATCCACTCGGGGCCGGATCCACTCGGGGCCGGATCCACTCGGGGCCGGATCCACTCGGGGAGCACAGCAGATTGCACTCAGTTCTTCCCTGCATGCCTTCAGTCCCGAGCCAGAACCCTGTGAGTAATTCTTGTGTTTGCTCCGGCACCATATATATATATATATATATATATATATATATATATATATATATATATATATATATATATATATATATATATATATATATATATATATACATATATATATATATATATATATATATATATATATATATATATATATATATATATATATACAGGGTATATATACTCACTCACTCTGACATGTTTCTGGTTACGCTAGAAAGTTATAACTGGTTTAGAAAACTTTTAACTTGGATACCAAGTCAGTAGAACCGAAGAGGACCAGATGACATCTGCGTCAGTAAGCTCACTCCCTCAGCTTGTACTGCCGCTTGTGTAAGCTTAGTCGATACATCCATCCAGCTTGAAGACCCATAAAAGGAGAAAAACAACCCTACCAAACCTTCCTTAGGTGTAGTGTACTTCCAAATGAGGCCAAAAATGGCATATATTTGCACATTTTTACTGATCTTGGTTTAAAAGATGTTAGGATTAATTGCAGTTTAACCATTAAGTGTATCAGTTGTATAAAACGTCGACTGTCTTGTATTACACAGTCAATGTTTAGGATGATATTACATGTATATATACATAAATTTTTTTTTTTTTTTATTTTTGCTGGCGATGAGTCACAATAACGTGGCTGAAGATTTGATGACCAGACCACACACTAGAAGATGAGGAGACGACGACGTTTCGGTCCGTCTTGGACCACTATCAAGTCGATTGTAATAATAGTCGAGGACGGACCGAAACATCGTCGTCTTCTCGTAGTCTTCACATATATATATATATATATATATATATATATATATATATATATATATATATATATATATATTTTCTCCCCCTTCAAAATGATCACGAGATTCGAAACGTCAAAACGAAAGCTATAGCTTTATTGAATTTAACGATGAGTAAATGCACGTGTAAACTCACCATGAGTGGATGTGTGAGGAGGGGAAGTGTGAGTGAGGCCGGTTGGGTCCGCTTACCTACACATAACTCACCTCCTGTCGCCAACCAGGTTAAACATTAACAAAATCAATTTAGCATTACGGGGTCTTTCACGTCTTTCAACAAGTACAGGTTAGTGTTGTGATATTGTGCACGGTGGATGGTGAGGGTGTTGGTGTGTGGATGGTGAGGGTGTTGGTGTGTGGATGGTGAGGGTGTTGGTGTGTGGATGGAGAGGGTGTTGGTGTGTGGATGGTGAGGGTGTTGGTGTGTGGATGGTGAGGGTGTTGGTGTGTGGATGGTGAGGGTGTTGGTGTGTGGATGGTGAGGGTGTTGGTGTGTGGATGGTGAGGGTGTTGGTGTGTGGATGGAGAGGGTGTTGGTGTGTGGATGGTGAGGGTGTTGGTGTGTGGATGGTGAGGGTGTTGGTGTGTGGATGGTGAGGGTGTTGGTGTGTGGATGGTGAGGGTGTTGGTGTGTGGATGGTGAGGGTGTTGGTGTGTGGATTGTGACGGTGCTGGTGTGTGGATGGTGAGGGTGTTGGTGTGTGGATGGTGAGGGTGCTGGTGTGTGGATGGTGAGGGTGCTGGTGTGTGGATGGTGAGGGTGCTGGTGTGTGGATGGTGAGGATGTTGGTGTGTGGATGGTGAGGGTGTTGGTGTGTGGATGGTGAGGATGTTGGTGTGTGGATGGTGAGGGTGTTGGTGTGTGGATGGTGAGGATGTTGGTGTGTGGATGGTGAGGGTGCTGGTGTGTGGATGGTGAGGGTGTTGGTGTGTGGATGGTGAGGATGTTGGTGTGTGGATGGTGAGGGTGCTGGTGTGTGGATGGTGAGGGTGTTGGTGTGTGGATGGTGAGGATGTTGGTGTGTGGATGGTGAGGATGTTGGTGTGTGGATGGTGAGGGTGTTGGTGTGTGGATGGTGAGGATGTTGGTGTGTGGATGGTGAGGGTGTTGGTGTGTGGATGGTGAGGATGTTGGTGTGTGGATGGTGAGGGTGTTGGTGTGTGGATGGTGAGGGTGTTGGTGTGTGGATGGTGAGGGTGTTGGTGTGTGGATGGTGAGGGTGTTGGTGTGTGCATGCGCACATTATACACAGTGTGAACAACAGTAACAAAACACAAAAAATGAGAATAACAGAAACCCCATAATAAAAAAAAATTCAAAAATTCAAAAATTGTATTAAAAAATCAAACTTTTGTCGTTCAACAACCCGAGTATCCAAAGGCCCAGACACCGTAAGTGTTTAGGCCCAGATACTGATCTAAACACTCACGACATAACCACAATTAACGTCTAAATGGTAGTTACGTTGTTTGGTTAGCACACGTCCAAATGCCATTCCAAATATAAAGTAAAAAAAAAAAAAATTCTCCCCTACTTTGGGTGATTGAAATTTTCGCATTGGAAATTGGAGCCGTTATACCGGAGGGATTATGAGTGATAATGGTCGTGGTGCTCCCTCTGCTGGACATCTGTTACCGGAGGAACTTCAATTTTCCTTTCACGATAATCGATGCTATTGGCCCGAGAGGGGGCGGCCAGAGTACTGGTAAATCTTTCTCGGCCACACTGCTCGCATTAAGGACAGTTCTGTGGGAGGGAGGGGACTGTGGTGTAATTGAAATTGAAATAAGTTTATTGATGTAAAATACACACAAAGGGATGAGGCAGCTCAAGCTATTCTCACCCCGTTCAGTACATCGTGTTAATACATACATAGACACACATCACAAACAATAAACATATTACCGAACACTCTGAGGACTGTGGTGTAGATGTGGGCTGTGTACAGCTGCTATCCTGATGGATCGGGATGTGCTAGTTGTTTTCTGAGTCTAGGATGTGCTAATTCTTTCCTGAAAGTCAGGGATGTGCTTAGGGACCTATTATAGAAAACATCGCTATATATATATATATATATATATATATATATATATATATATATATATATATATATATATATATATATATATATATATGTGTATATATATATATATATATATATATATATATATATATATATATATATATATATATATATATATATATATATATATATATATATATATTTTTAGACACTCAACCCACCCTCAAAGTTATAAACTTCAGCTACTGGAATAGGGTAGTCTGTGCATTATATATATATATATATATATATATATATATATATATATATATATATATATATGTCGTACCTAGTAGCCAGAACGCACTTCTCAGCCAACTATGCAAGGCCCGATTTGCCTAATAAGCCAAGTTTTCCTGAATTAATATATTTTCTCTATTTTCTTTCTTATGAAATGATAAAGCTACCCATTTCATTACGTATGAGGTCAATTTTTTTTTATTGGAGTTAAAATTAACGTAGATATATGACCGAACCTAACCAACCCTACCTAACCTAACCTAACCTATCTTTATAGGTTAGGTTAGGTTAGGTAGCCGAAAAAGTTAGGTTAGGTTAGGTTAGGTAGGTTAGGTAGTCGAAAAACAATTTATTCATGAAAACTTGGCTTATTAGGCAAATTGGGCCTTGCATAGTAGGCTGAGAAGTGCGTTCTGGCTACTAGGTACGACATATATATATATATATATATATATAATATCAACCCTCACGTCATAGCGCAAGCCATAGCTACAACACAGCCGCTACTTCATATTAATATATATGATGTTTGCTGGGGATAATCTCCGTCGTGCTCTTGAAATATGAGGCCATTTAAATGTTGCAAATCCTCACCACGACGGACCATTCATAGTTGAACAATCAACTCTCTGAATGGGCTTTGTATTGCGCGCCATTCATCAGTGAGCGCTGGAAATGTTGAATATCCTCCTGCAGCATTTGCTGACTTCCCTTTAAAGGTTGTGTTTTATTTTTGTCTAGTCCTTAGGAGAACGTTTATCTTTACTCAGAGAAGTCTTTTACAGCATTAGGAACGCTTTGTGCTTTATTAGTCATTTGTGGGGAAATTTTGTAGTTTTTGTTCATAAATCTCGAAAATAGTGTTATTGTCAGTTGAGTAGTGTTATAGGTGTGTGTGTGTGTGTGTGTGTGTGTGTGTGTGTGTGTGTGTGTGTGTGTGTGTTTGTGTGTGTGTGTGTGTGTGTTTGTGTGTGTGTGTGTGTGTGTGTGTGTGTGTGTGTGTGTGTGTGTGTGTGTGTGTTTGTGTGTGTGTGTGTGTGTGTGTGTGTGTGTGTGTGTGTGTGTGTTGTGTGTGTGTGTGTGTGTGTGTGTGTGTGTGTGTGTGTGTGTGTGTTTGGTGTGTACTCACCTAATTGTGCTTGCGGGTGGTTGAGCTTCGGTGATTTCGGTGTGATATCAACTCCAAGATCCTTCTCTCTGATCGTTTCGTGGAGGACTTTGTCTCCCATTTGGTACTGTGTCTGGTCTCCTGTTCCCTCCACCTAGCTTCATTAATTTACATTTACTTGGGTTGAACTTTAGTAGCCATTTGTTGGACCATTCCTTCAGTTTGTCCAGGTCATCTTGTAGCTTCATACTATCGTCCTCTGTCTTAGTCCTCCTCATAATTTTGGCATCAGCAAACATTGTGAGAAACGAGTCTATTCTCACTGGGAGATCATTTACATATATCAGAAACAGTATAGGTCCAAGGATTGAACCCTGTGGGACTCCTCTTGTGACATCTCAATACTCTGAGACCTCCCTCCTCACAGTGACTCGCTGTTTTCTGTTGCTTGGGGACTCCATTATCTACTGGTGCATCTGTGCAGCCTTTCCTCTGAGAAAAGGCGGCACAAGCCATTCCATTTACTCATAAATCTGAGGTTAAGAAATATGTCGTCTAACACGCATCTCATATTTCCATCCATGGCTTTTCCTTCAGCTGTTTTACATTCAAACTCTTCGTCCATGAGACAAATCTTTGGACCAGAAAGTCGATCACTCCTTCATCTGGTTTGAATCCCCTTTCCAGCTCCAAACATTTTCTCATAGACATAAAATGTTATTGTGATTTCATTGACTGTTTGAAATTATTTACTCTGACAATACCCATTAGGATCATGGACGTTGCAATCATGTCTACTCCTAACCGTTGTCTTGTTAAGATCCAATTGCCTGAGTTTTTTTCTTGTACCAGCGTTGCATATTTCTGATCCTTCTCGTGTTTGTGTCTTGCTTCTTTAGAATTGCGATTCATGCAGGAGATGCCTACCCCTTGTATTAGTCTGACGAACGTTGTGTACACTCCTCTTCTAAATGACTCCTTGTTCATATATCTGAAAGGTACTCAACTGTTAGTCGCCTCTGCATATTGTCACCTTTGCAGAGGTGACTTCAGAGGTATTGTCTTCTTTGAGGACAGGCTTGGGCGATGACTACCCCTAAGTCCCATTTACTTTTCAGATTTTTCACATTAATTTACATTTACTTGCGTACTCATTGAGTTAAATTTGCAGCGTCCAACTCCGGATCATTAAATACAATTATTCAACTCTATTTTGCTTTCCAGTGTATTACTTAGTGAAGCTGGTTATTAAATTTTCCTCGGCGATCTCCTTTCGTAGATGATTCCATTAACTTGAGACTCAGACTCTGAAGACGGGTCTTTCAGATGTCAGGTTTTCCGATTCTGTCTCCAGCTTGGCCCCCTGAACTGTTGGAGACACTGGTGGCCCTCTACAGTGTCTATGGAGACACTGGTGGCCCTCTACAGTGTCTATGGAGACACTGGTGGCCCTCTACAGTGTCTATGGAGACAGTGGTGGCCCTCTACAGTGTCTATGGAGACAGTGGTGGCCCTCTACAGTGTCTATGGAGACAGTGGTGGCTCTCTACAGTGTCCATGGAGACAGTGGTGACTCTCTACAGTGCCAGTGGAGACAGTTGTGGCCCTCTACAGTGTCCGTTGAGACACTGGTGGCCCTCTACAGTGTCCATGGAGACAGTTGTGGCCCTCTATAGTGTCCATGGAGACAGTTGTGGCCCTCTACAGTGTCCGTGGAGACAGTGGTGACCCTCTACAGTGTCCGTGGAGACAGTGGTGACCCTCTACAGTGCCAGTGGAGACAGTTGTGGCCCTCTACACAGCCATGGAGACAGTGGTGGCCCTCTACAGTGTCCATGGAGACAGTGGTGACCCTCTACAGTGCCAGTGGAGACAGTGGTGACCCTCTACAGTGCCAGTGGAGACAGTGGTGACCCTCTACAGTGCCAGTGGAGACAGTTGTGGCCCTTTACACAGCCATGGAGACAGTGGTGGCCCTCTACACAGCCATGGAGACAGTTGTGGCCCTCTATAGTGTCCATGGAGACAGTTGTGGCCCTCTACAGTGTTCATTGAGACAGTGGTGGCCCTCTACAGTGCCAGTGGCGACAGTGGTGGCAAGAACTGGCTTTAAAGTGAGCAGTAATATATCCCAGGAGGAGATTCAAGCCATCACGTCAAGAGGGAGTCTTGGCTCTCATCTTAAAGAACATATAGATGATGATGATGGCAGCGATGGTGATGATGAGGGGATGGTGATGGGTTCATACAGCACGGATGGTGGTGGTGATAGTTCTGAAGTTCTGAAGATTTATTTAAAAAAGGGATTCTGTATGATGGTGATGTCAGGATTATAAATACAGAGGGTTGTGAGGATGATGTTGGATAGTGAATATGGTGATGATGGTGACAGTCCTCTACACTTGACCAGTGGCCATGGAGACCGTCATCTATTCATCTGTTCATCTATTTTTCTTATAAGAAATCATAAATACTTTTGCGAGCCTTCAAGTTATATATATATATATATATATATATATATATATATATATATATATATATATATATATATATATATATATATATATATATATATATATTATCGTGAGTCTAAAGCTTTCTTTTATAAGTCTAAAATCTGTTTAATATTTTACTTGCAAAAAGCACTGGTTCTCTGTGCATATTGTCAATGTGTTAATGTTATATTATGTTCTTCAAATGATGAACAGTGTTATGTTTAGTTGTGACGAACATTATTATGCTCCGAGAGTTGAACACAGTTACGTTCAACGAGACATGAACAAAGTGACACACAGAGAAGGATTACCGTTCGGTTGCAAACAAATTCAATTGCAAATAATGGTTTGCATAATTCACTGCAATGTTTGACAAATACATTAATAATGTGTTTATCCGAGTGCGGCTGAACGGAATTGAATAACAAATGAATAACATATGAGTAATTCCTTTCACTGGGAGAAGAGATTTGAATGCTATTCCAGCGGCTTTTGTGTCATCATTTTCATTAGTTTGTTTTTGTGAAACGATGAGTGAATTTAGGCTAGCCACCCATTCGTTTTCTAACCCGTTTTCTCTCCAATTTGCTGCTCCGTAAAATATGCAGCTGTTCTGCCTACCTCTTAGCCAGGATTCATCAAACACAGCCGTTTCCGAAACCTGTATATCTTTCCTTAATCATGAAGAATTTATTTACCTTTTCCCAAGTGTGTTTACAATTGTCTGGGACTCACCAGAAAGCGGGTTCAAGTCCTATTCAAATCAATCAAACATTCTGTGTATCTATTTGAGTATATTTTCAGTATCAGTGATTCACTAAGTATATAAGACTGCGGAAATGGAGTTTTTCGTTCGTTTAAAATTAATATTCCATATGTTAATGCAATTGAAGGGGATTTATACTGAGAAAGTGGCTCAAAGTAGGAGTCTTTTCCATTGCAAGGAATGTGAAGTATTTTCTGCAATTCAAGAACATGCATAAGTATTATGGTGTGTATAACGCTCTGTTTAACTTTATGTATATGGTATTGGTGGGGAGGGCTGTGGGATGCTGAGAGAGAGGAGAGGGCTGTGGGATGCTGAGAGAGAGGAGAGGGCTGTGGGATGCTGAGAGAGAGGGCTGTGGGATGCTGAGAAAGGTGGATATTATAAACTGAAATAATAGATCCATCGATCACCCTAATGCGATCATAGTTATCATCAAATATCTAAGATAGAGGGACATCTTATGGTTAAGTCGTGCTTTGCTCCCAGACGATATCTTGAGCGCGCCTCCTGGAGTGGTCGTAAACAGTGATATACGACACGTGGAGCCCCCTGGTGACTGTTTACAAAACCATGTTTGTTTACTTTGTGTGGATTGCCTTTCTTCGCGATGACCCTATAGTGAATACGCACCTCGGTTCTCTCTCTCTCTCTCTCTCTCTCTCTCTCTCTCTCTCTCTCTCTCTCTCTCTCTCTCTCTCTCTCTCTCTCTCTCTCTCTCTCTCAATGACTTAATTTATTACATGTGGTTTGTATTGCATAAGTTTATTTTTGGTAATCCATTTTGTCAGAGACGACCATTGACAGGTGTATTTATTTACTACCTAGGTTAAAGGTCGGCAGAATTGGGCCATGTCTCGTTGTGGAAGCTGTCCAAGGGGTAGTGTTATTAAGGGGATTGTTTCCCGTTGATGATCTCCAGCTGCTAGGAATAAAAAGTTATGGCCGCCTGACCATTACGTGCCCCGTCATCTCCTGCAGCATCTGAGGTAATAGGGGAGACATTTACCCTCCTTAAGCTTCCTGAGAGATGATGATCAGGCGTCTGGAGAAAGCATCTCTTCGTGACATGAGATGAACTACCCAGCGGGTTTTCTTCCTATTGGGGAGTGTTGTACATGCTGCTATGGCGGTATGTCTACTCACAGGATGAGTGGCACTGCCCAATAAACTCGCAACTCGTGGCAAAATTTAATTTAAAATTTAAATGAGAAGATTAAAATAGATTAAACTTTAAGGCCAGTACGATGCAGCTCTTTATTTATATCTATCCAACTCAATCATATCTATCCTGTGCTTGTGAAACACTTCAGATATCCCGTGTGTGTATGTTACCCACCAACTTCTTCCATAAATCAACAACACAGTTTCTGAACAAGTATCTACCCAGGTCTTTTTCCGAATCTAAACTTCTCGAGTTTGTATCCATTGTTTCGAGGTTGGAGCAGGACCAGTGTGTGTATATATCCAATGAGCTTCCAGAGTGGTTCAGTATACCGAGGCAGTATAGCTGGCTTGTGTGTGGAGGCCAGAGTGCCTTCCTCACTGGTGTAAGAAGTTTTGTAGTGTGTGTGGATGTGTTTGCTCGTCTATTGGTGGGTGCGGAGATGCGAAGGTTAGCTCTTTATGAACCGGTTTGCTGGTCTTGCTGTTGTTCCCGCTGGAACTGAACTGTAGAGGCGTTCGAATTTGGCCTTAATGCTGTGGATGGAGGTGGGTTCCACAACTTCCTCTTCTAGTGTGTGGGTATTTTCTTGATATATCTTCCACTCTGTGTGTGTGTGTATGTATTCACCTAGTTGTATTCACCTAGTTGTGTTTGCGGGGGTTGAGCTTTGCTCTTTCGGCCCGCCTCTCAACTGTGAATCAACTGTTTACTAACTACCTTTTTTTCCACACCACACACTCCTGTGGTGTGTGTGTGTGTGTGTGTGTGTGTGTGTGTGTGTGTGTGTGTGTGTGTGTGTGTGTGTGTGTGTGTATGCGTGTGTGTATGCGTGTGTGTGTGTGTGTGTGTGTGTGTGTGTGTGTGTATGCGTGTGTGTGTGTGTGTGTGTGTGTGTGTGTGTGTGTGTGTGTGTGTGTGTGTGTGTGTGTGTGTGTGTGTGTGTGTGTGTGTGTTTACTCGCCTATTCGTGCCTACAAAATCGAGCTTTAGCTCTTAGACCCCGCCGTTCCTGGTGATATTATCACCTCGCCTCCCTGGCAAACACCCTTCAACTTCACCTCACCTCTCATCGTCCCCCTCTTCACCATTCCCTCACCTCTCTTCACACCCTCTTTCGAGAGCCCCAGCAGAACAAACGTCACCAGAAATCAAGGTCTGTCTCGCCTTTGCAAATTACTTACAAACATGACAGTAAAATACAAACAATTTCGCTTAACTTTTGACCTTGAATTGACCTAACAACATCACTTGTTAACTCTCCAACGTCTCTTGTTAACTGCAACATTACACGTTAACTCTACAACATGAATAATATACTCACGGACCAACCCACAAGTATACTTTAGTCCTCAACATAGATCAGGAATGAGGTTGTTGTTGTTGTTTAAGAATCAGCTACTGGGAACAAAACTGTTCCAAGTAGCACGGGCTATGGTGAGCCCGTAGTGGACTTACCTGGCACAGGCGTGGGGCTGTAACTTTCAGGAATGATTTTTGTTGTGGTTTCAGATTTAGCTACACAGAACGAAGTGTCCATGTAGCACGGGCTATGGTGAGCCCGTAATTCAGGAATGAAATAAACTTTGTATATATATACAGCTGGGGTACACCTCACATCGTATACAGATCTACAAAAAAGGTATACATCTGTGTATACACGTCAGAAGCGCGGCGGAATACACTTCTCAGTGTACAGGAACCCCAAGAGTGAATGAAAAATTGGTTCCTATTTCAAATGAATGGCATAAACCGGCTTCCGATATAACTTTGAACCGGAAAATCGTGAATAATGATCTTGGGAGGGCGACGGGGGTCGTCGTGGTCCGGGAGGTCGTGGTGGTCGTCGTGGGGTGGTCCGCGAGGTCCTGTTTAAACCGCCACATCTGGTAAATGTGAATTATGTTTGAGTGCTAAATAAAAATGTTGAAAGTCAATGTGTGAGAGAGAGAGACAGAGAGGGAGAGAGAGAGAGGGAGAGAGAGAGAGAGAGAGAGAGAGAGAGAGAGAGAGAGAGAGAGAGAGAGAGAGAGAAAAAAAATAAAAATATTGGGAGAGTAGAAAGTGGAATAAAGATTAATCACAGAAAATAACTCATACGGCCCAGGTGAATGAAATGGATTGATCACAGAAATTCAATACATAGCAAAAGCAGCACTAGCTCACTATCTCCCATACCTACTAGCTTCCACACCCACTATAGCTCCCACACCCACTATAGCCCCCCCCCACACTCACTATAGCCCCCCACACTCACTATAGCCCCCCACACCCACTATAGCCCCCACACCCACTATAGCCCCCCACACCCACTATAGCCCCCCACACCCACTATAGTCCCCACACCCACTATTGCCCCCCACACTCACTATAGCTGGCTATATCCGACAAACATTTGAGCGATAGGACGCCCCCCAACGCTGGATATCATCCGCAAACCTCCAAAACATTTCAGTTAAGTCAATCAGTCTCCGTCTGGCGCCTCAACCTCTCCAAGCTGGATATATATTTTTCAACTGTTCCTGTTTCCATCAAAGTGTCGCGGCAGTCGCCTAGGTGCAAGTGTCTGTGTAAATCACACTAGTTATGCTTTCTTTTTCATAGGGTCTGGTAGTACAGTTGGCTTTGTTCTCGACTTATGATCGGGGTTCGATGGTTCGATTCCCGGGCGGGACAGAAAAGGCTGGGCACGTTTCCTTTCACCTTTATTTGACTCATTCTTAAGATATTCACCCTTGGAGCCAACTCAAGGTGGACCCAGAAATAATTTCTGAAATCACTCTAAAATATAAACGAATACAATTGCCAGAATTGCAATTTAAGAAAACTATAAGTAACTAACACTTTGGCTTATCTTTATTATCAGATTCCGTCACTATTCCGAAAATAGATACATAACGCCCCCCTCAAAAAACGAACACTGCATTTAATATGCTGTGTTCGGATCCCCTGGTTTTAATTCAATAGGAACACGTATGCACGAGTCAAGACAAGATTAGGCTCAACTAACCCTGTTATTCTCACAGTAAATCCAAGAGTTATCGAATGAAAGCCTGAATGGAATTTCAGAGCCAACTGATGTGAGCACGAGGCACCAGTAAAGTGGACATTTATAATTGGGTTCCAATTTTCAGAGAGAAGACCGAAAGATGAAGATGCTAGGTAATGTTATTCGAGTTATGTAATGGTATAAAAGAGTGTCCCATTAAACAATTATATTTCTTCTGCTTAAATTTTAATCAGTAACTATATTGGATGTTCATGAAATAATTGAAAATTTGGAACCTCTCCGATTCAAGATCAATTTTTACAGTTATGTTAAGTTCTATCTCGTTCCTGGCTGTCGTGAAACTTTTAGCCAACGTCATATTTCACATATTATGGAACAACTAATTCCAGCTTCGCAGCTTTTAACTCGAAAACAGAAACTTGATTTTTCATATAATTAGCCACATCTGGACTACTCTGAGTATTTCGATTCACAATCGACTTAAGAATGATCCAGGACGGACCGAAACGTGGTCGTCCCTTCACCTTCTAGTGTGTGGTCTGGTCAACATACTTCAGCCACGTTATTGTGACTCCTCGCCTGCTATCCTGAGTATTTTCGTTTACAAATTCATATAGTGCTTGTGACTCGTCCTCAGGGTCCATAGTGACCATCAAAACCGATTTGTTTTTTCAAACACAAAATCTCTTTTGTCTTAGAACATAAGAACATAAGAATAAGGGGGTAGAAATAGCCTAAGCTACTTTATCCCTGTGAGATGTATTTTATTGTCTCTGCAAACGTACTTGAACTCATTCATCTATACGTCTGACCTACGCTTGAAACAATCAAAAGATTCTATGTCTATTAGTTTACCCGGTAATTTGTTCCAAAAATTTAAAACCTGTTACCAAACCCATATTTACCCAGGTCTTTTCTAAATCTAGGTGACCCGCAGGTAAAATTAGGTAAAACTCAATTTGTGCTATCTCCAGGCCCTTTGCTATGACCATGACAGCGTAACATAATAGAAGTAGGATCCCTTGTTTGTTTCAAGCGTAGGTTAGACATATATATGAAAGAGGTCGGTTGGCTATAAATAGGACCTGCCTCGTATGGACCAATATAGGCCTTCTGCAGTTACCTTCATTCGTATGTTCTTATGTTCTTAAATCGAAACTTATCTAATTGATATATATTGTCCGTGTTCGATTATGTGTTAATACTTTTAATACCTTGTATATATCCCCTTTTGTTATGCCAATTCATCCACTTAAACTCCTAAGTCATATGCATCCTTTTCTCTTCACTTTTCTGGAGATTGTAAGTTAAACTTTTTCAATCTTACTTCATATGAAAGGTTTCTAATCTGCGGGATTAACTTTGCCATCTTGCGGTGGATCTGTTCGAGTGAATTTATGTCCATTCTATAGTATGACGACCAAAACTGAACTGCATAATCTAAATGGGGCCCCTAACAAGATCAACAAATAGCTAAAGAATAACGCCAGATTTGTTATTGATAACACTTCAATAAATAAACCTCGGTGTCCTATTTACCTTTTTTTTTATGCATAGATTTTTTTGGCTCTAAATTCTTACTAATTCTTACACCAGAATTAATCCGATTTCTCACCACCATTCCGCTGATATCCTGTAACTCTTATCATTATTACCAAACCTTTGATAATGAAATATTTATTGCCTGTCTCTACTTCCTCATCACAATCGACTTGAGAATGGTCCAGGACGGACCGAAACGTCGTCGTCCCTTCACCTTCTAGTGTGTGATCTGGTCAACAACCTTTGAACCTTATAAATTGACACCCACACTTCCGTGGAAATAGATATTCAATTCACTTGGACTTAGAACCTTACATTTGTCAGCATTTAACTGCATCTGCCAGTCATTTGATCATTTCAAAACCCTATTTGGATCGTCCTGAAGTCATGTTGAGTCTTCCGAGTTTATTTCCCTCCCAATTTTCAAATCGTCGTCAAATTTGTAAATATTCCTGCTCAATCCTGAATCTTAATCATTTACATGTACATTAGAAACAAAAGAGGTCCCAGGACAGAGCCTTGAGGCACTTCACTTACAACAATTTTCCATTCTAACTGAACTCTATTTACACTATTTTTTTCCTATGATGTAACCATGAAATGGTATAACCATTTCCTGTGGTATAAAGCGAGGTCTGCACGATTGAAACAAGAGGTCTGTATGGATAAAAATAAATCTGAATTAAAAACCTACAGCACATTAACTAGATTCTAATTGCTGTTTATGGTTTTTAATCAACCATATGGTTTAATAAACCGTAAACATTCTCAAACAATGTTTACAGAAGAGCAACGTGAGCAAAATCTGGAAAATATTACAATGTAATTTATGTGATCTTAATTCGTCTGTTTTTTTTTATTTACAAAAGGTGTTGTTGAAGCACATATTTCCTGTGAAATATTTTGATTCTAACGAAGACTGGAATGATTTAATAGAGAAGAAAAGGAGCAATAATACAAGGATAGAAGCAAATACACACGTGATATGCACGATACCTAAGCAAGAACAAGTAACACCCACAATACCAGGACAGAAACACTTGACTCACAATACCAGGAGAGAAACACATGACTCACAATACCAGGAGAGAAACACATGACTCACAATACCAGGAGAGAAACACATGACTCACAATACCAGGAGAGAAACACTTGACTCACAATACCGGGAGAGAAACACTTGACTCACAATACCGGGAGAGAAACACTTGACTCACAATACCGGGAGAGAAACACTTGACCCACAATACCAGGAGAGAAACACTTGACCCACAATACCAGGAGAGAAACACATGACTCACAATACCGGGAGAGAAACACATGACTCACAATACCAGGAGAGAAACACATGACTCACAATACCAGGAGAGAAACACATGACCCACAATACCAGGAGAGAAACACTTGACTCACAATACCAGGAGAGAAACACATGACTCACAATACCAGGAGAGAAACACATGACTCACAATACCAGGAGAGAAACACTTGACTCACAATACCAGGAGAGAAACACATGACTCACAATACCAGGAGAGAAACACTTGAGTCACAATACCAGGAGAGAAACACATGACTCACAATACCAGGAGAGAAACACTTGACTCACAATACCAGGAGAGAAACACTTGACTCACAATACCAGGAGAGAAACACTTGACTCACAATACCAGGAGAGAAACACTTGACTCACAATACCAGGAGAGAAACACATGACTTACAATACCGGGGTATCAACCCACAATACCAGGACAGGAACGAAGGAACAGTAATTGCAGTATTGTCTGGCAGGAACACAAAACCAACAATATTGTGACATGAAAAAGGAAACACAGTCTCGCAATACTGGGAAGGAACACAGAAATAGTCTCAATACTGAAGTAGAAACAAAGAAAAACCCAATGTTAGAAAACGTTTTCAGAAATCAGAAGAACATTTTAGCCACAATAACATAGCAGGAACATGGAAACAAAATCTCCCACGTTGTGGCAAGAGCAAGTATCAGGGGAATGGGGACTATATTCAACCTGGACCCAATATTATGTCTCAGTCCTGAAGCTGTAGTTGCAATCCTGACAATATCAGTGTCTGACAACCTCAGTTTTCAAGATCTGGCAAAAGTTGTGCAATGTTAGAAACTTCTGAGGCAATTCGTGTAGTTACTTTCTGAAGAGTTTCCACTTGAAAAATGAATTTTGCTCGGTCGTACTGAAGCTACGAATGTGGCTTTTGCAGTTTATCAAAGTTGGCTGTAATGGAGAAATTTAGGTACATAGCTCATTCTTTTTATTGATGAACTTGTGTTTTATTAATAGCGATGATAACACGTGTAGTTGCATATAACACGTGGTGTTATATGCAACTACATCAGAAGATACTTTGAATTTCAGTATAATTTGGTTCCTGTTGTGTTAAATTGTTTTGTTGATGTTGACATCACTTGAATTCTGTTGGTCCACTTCTATATATGCTAATCACACCCTGTATATGCTCTCTAACCACTTCTATATATGCTAACCACACTCTGTATGTGCAGAGCCACCCTGTATGTATTGACCCACCGTGTGTGTATTGACCCACTCTGTATGTTGCTGACTCACCTTGTATGTGCTGTGTATGAATGTATGTGTATCATCAATTCCATGTCCTCTAGTTTAGAGTATATTCAGTAATGGATATAAGTGTCTCTGTCGAGAGACATATATATTCCAATACCAACACACACAAGGTAACCACAAGGTTATTTTTCACTTTGTAACAACGTTAATATTATGGTGGTTTAAAGTGTACTAATACATCGTATTTTCAACGATTTGGTTAATTCCTTGAAAAATAGAGCGTATTAGATGTTAGAGAGTTGTGTTATGAATCCTCAATTTAGACTCTTCATCTGCATAGAAAAACCTATAAAATAGTTTGCCTTCTAAAAAACAAATGTTTAATTTTACATATGGATTCCTGATCAAGCGAGTTATGATTCATACGAGAGGCTGCGGGCTGCCTTGTCTAACTGCCTGGTTGATCAGACCACCAACCAGGAGACCAGGAGACCGGGCCGCGGGGATATGAATGATGCCAGGAACCAGCGCAATGTAATTGTGAAAGTTGACAGCAATCCAAGGGTAAAGTAAGTAACCGCTAGGTAACTACAATGTAAGGGCAAAGTAACATCAAGGTAACTGCATGGCAACTGCAAGGGGGGGTAGGGTAACATCAAGGTAACTGCATGGCAACTGCAAGACAGGGTAACTATAAGGTAACTCGTCATCGCTTCATTAACTGTTGTTGATTAGTGTTGTTGTTTCATTAAGGCAAGGCCTGACAGCTCAGTGGACAGCGCTCGAGATTCGTAGTCCTACGGTTCCCGGTTCGATCCCCCGGTGGAGGCGGAAACAAATGGGCAGTTTCTTTCACCCTGATGCCTCTGTTCACTTAGTAGTAAATAGGTACCTGGGAGTTAGACAGCAGCTACGGGCTGCTTCCTGGGGATAAGTAACACAAAGGAGGCCTGGTCGTGGACCGGGCCGAGGGGACTCTAAGCCCCGAAGATAACCTTCAAGATAGGCATTAACCCACACGATAATAAACTTTTATCATCGCTAATAACGGTGGCTCAGTCTTTATGTAGCAAAAAAAAAAGTAGCATTTTTCAGTTTTTTTAACTAGCACCTCACTCACTAGAAACGAAGATTGAACTAATAATATATTATAAGAGTAAGAATACTGCCAACTTACTCTTGAAATACTCTCCTGACACTGAACAAAACTCCTCGCAAGGGACGAATTTTTCTTATGCTTCTATATGTCCACTTGGCAACTGTCAGCCCCAATGAACTCAATATATAGACAAGACAACAACTTCCCTTTCCAGATGCCTAACAATGCACCAACAGCAACGTATTATTACAGATTGAGAAAGTCTCTACACACAACCAGATCATCAACAAATACATCCTGACAAACAACACACAAAATCCACAAATACAACAACAACAGAAGACTGGATATTGGTGATACATCAAGCAAAACAAACTCGTTTATCAAACAGCTAACAAACACCAAATTACACTCTGTCATCTTCGAGAACACCACGTCAGTATTATATCAGATAAATGGTTATTAAACACATTAATCGTTACAATGAACAAGGAAACGACGATATCTGTGGAAACCACCAATTATAATGAGCTGAAATAAAATTAAAATCAAGATGAAAAACTTGCAAGTGGAACGAGGCCATAACATATAGAGAAACTAGCCCATGGATAGTCTTAGGAGTAGGGATGATAAGCAAAGCGGCTCAGAAGTTGTGGTCCAGGAGCTGAAGTTCTCCCTAATTATTCGGGAACATTGTACTGTAGGGGAACAACATCTAGGAAACAACATACATTATACTGTACAACAACATTATCGGCTTGTTTTTTTTTTTTTTGGTATATCGTAATTAAATTAATAAATGAATATTCCGGCCCAACAAAAATGTTTAATGCATTTTTTAGGCTATAAACAAAAAGTATCTGTGAAATACAAAAAGCTGTTCAGTAACAAAATTGAATTATCATTACATTTATCTCGTATTAAAAGGGAATATATATATATATATATATATATATATATATATATATATATATATATATATATATATATATATATATATATATATATATATATATATTCGTATATTTTAGTAGCAGTCTTTCTTGTAAACATATGTTGTTGAATATGACCAAAAGGGTAAGATCAATAATTCTAACACGAATCTTCTCAATATTTCTTACGTTTCTCTTCACTGTCGGGGGGTAATTGAAAGATTAACTCTCCAAAATTCATTCTTTATTTCTGGTCTGACGCCTGAACGCGGTTCGTAATGCTTATTACATTTTCAAAGACTTAATTTACACATAAAAATTCATCATACATATACTCGTTTTGGGTGAGGTGATATGGCACTAAAGTTTTGGTGCCATATCACGTTTTTCACCCAAAAGGAGTATAAGCATGATGAATTTTTACGTGTGAAATACAAAAAGACAGAACACGAAACAATGGCTATGATTACCCATTACTTCGTGTTCTGTCTTATGTTTTTCACCTCACCCAAATCCTTACCCTGACCCCTTCCAAGTGCTATATAGTCGTAATGGTTTCGTGCTTTCCCCTGATATTTCCCTTCCCTTGTGTTCCAAGACTTTCGAGACATTTTAATGATCAAAGTTTCCAAAATCTGTGATTTTTAATAAGACTCACTTTATTGCATTCACTGTAAAACAGTAAATTGTATCACATCACTTAAAATACCTGAAACAAATAACCCTGCATAATATTATCCACAACTCACAACCTTTCGTTATTGGCTTACTCATGAACAAATATTTATTAACTCATACCCATAACCAGCTGCTTAAACTACTAACACATATTACTGAAACAGCTGGCTATTAACTCAACATAACCAGCTGATACAATAGCAAGGGGAGCTGGTACTGCATCAACACAAAAGCCAAAATCAATATATATATATATATATATATATATATATATATATATATATATATATATATATATATATATATATATATATATATATATATATATATATATATATAATACAAGGTAATAAGCAGATGCAGGAATTCTTCCATCCAAACATCTAACCATAAAAATTCAATTTTGCGTTCCAGATAAATATATGCGAACAGAAGGACAGGCGTCACCGAGGCGTTCGTAAGCAATAGCATTCGTGAGCAATAGCGTTCGTGTAGGGTTTGGTTTTTATGTTTTAGCAATGTGATGGGTGGCTGAATATTTTTACCCTTGGGACTCTTCCCAGGAATATATATTACGTCTTCGGGAAAATTGATATATATGTGACTTTGTTTACATCTGTTTCCTGGGATATTGCAGCTTGTCGTAGCAACATGCAACTCCTGTCGGGTGTTATTAATTAGAAGTAGGAAATGAATATCTGAGGGTGACAAAGGTTAAGACTTTTGCCTCATTCAAGACGTCAGGAACCACCTGCTTCCTATCTCACGACTACTGAGCACACTACCACTTCTCACGACTACAGAACTCTCTGCCGCCTTTCACGACCACAGGACTCTCTACCACCTCTCACGACCACACACCCCCACCACCTCCACAGCACCCAGACAGTATCACACACACCCCCACCCTTCACCACCACTACAACACCCACATTGTGCTTAGAGCTGCTCGCGCTGCTGTTCAACATTTCCAAGAGAGGCAGAGTGCGGTGTGTCGACCAGAGTTGGCTCTCAATGGCTCGGGGCGCCTACCATTCTCTTCCTCACAATACCACCAACAGAACTTTTCAAGACTTTTCCACCGGGAGACACAAATGTTAAATCTTTTAGCCTTTCAACCAGTTGATGGCAGGAGGAAGGTGGGGGGGGGGGGAATTGAGTGTCATCACTGGAGGCTTATTTCCCTGGGGGATCTAATTAGTTTTTTTTATTAGTTGAAAATAGCGTTGATAGGTGGTAAAGTTTCTGACTCTCACTCGACTGCATGGGATTAGTTATTTTGTAATTACACTGTATTTTGCATAAATTTTGTAGGAAGGTGAGCAAGTCATTTGAATTATGTAGCTAAGGATTGGATTAAAGCGTAGGATTGTCTATCCTAAGGTTAATATGCACTATCGTATGCCTAATGTAGTATATATGTGTGCCATAGGAGGCCTAAGGAAGTGGACTTGGAGCAGAGGTTCGTAAAGAACCTCTTCAATAAAGGAAATAGTTCGTAAAGAAAAGTGTTCCTTTGAGTTTTCTTCACCTGTCTTTATAAATTTGCTAAAATATGCATTGAATTCCTGCAAAAGATCAAGCATATCTTCTATTTTCTTACCTGCCTTAAGAGGGGGCCCCTTATCCACACAGGATAATTTCAGTGTTTAAGTCAGGTAAAGATTGATTGGTAGAATATTATTTTCAATGTTATCGAAAAAATTACTCGCGAAGCTGTATTCCTTGTAGTAACACATGTGTTCCTCCAGGTATCGTCTCCTGAACACTCCACATAAAGTTTTGGTGAACTTTCCCACTTCTCAGTAGTTTGTGTAAGTTGTACTCCCTTCGTGATAGAGTACCTTGACTCCCTTAAGTGGAGTACCTTGACTCCCTTAAATGGAGTACCTTGACTCCTTTAAATGGAGTACCTTGACTCCTTTAAATGGAGTACCTTGACTCCTTTAAATGGAGTACCTTGACTCCCTTAAATGGAGTACCTTGACTCCCTTAAATGGAGTACCTTGACTCCTTTAAATGGAGTACCTTGACTCCTTTAAATGGAGTACCTTGACTCCCTTAAATGGAGTACCTTGACTCCCTTAAATGGAGTACCTTGACTCCCTTAAATGGAGTACCTTGACTCCCTTAAATGGAGTACCTTGACTCCCTTAAATGGAGTACCTTGACTCCCTTAAATGGAGTACCTTGACTCCCTTAAATGGAGTACCTTGACTCCCTTAAATGGAGTACCTTGACTCCCTTAAATGGAGTACCTTGACTCCTTTAAATGGAGTACCTTGACTCCTTTAAATGGAGTACCTTGACTCCCTTAAATGGAGTACCTTGACTCCCTTAAATGGAGTACCTTGACTCCCTTAAATGGAGTACCTTGACTCCCTTAAATGGAGTACCTTGACTCCCTTAAATGGAGTACCTTGACTCCCTTAAATGGAGTACCTTGACTCCCTTAAATGGAGTACCTTGACTCCCTTAAATGGAGTACCTTGACTCCCTTAAATGGAGTACCTTGACTCCCTTAAATGGAGTACCTTGACTCCCTTAAATGGAGTACCTTGACTCCCTTAAATGGAGTACCTTGACTCCTTTAAATGGAGTCAAAAAAAACATCAATCTGAAGCAAACAGAGAAGGTAATTTACTTTCAATAAAACAAATAACCACAGGCAAACCATAATAAAAATGTGTATTATTATTACACTGAAAAAAAGTGTTTTGATTTTTTTGTGGTGCTCTGCTGTATTTTTTAGCTAGTTCCAATATGTTCCCAATACTAGTTGAACAGGGGCAGAGGGCCGTCTTTGGCCGCCATATTGGACAAAATCTCCCCATAGCAGAATGGCGTTTCCAACCCCACAAAAAGTCATTCTTAGGCATAAAGGAATCATTTTGTGAAGGGAAACAGGGCTTTAGTGCAATAGCGGGCTCTGTGGGCCCCTAGACAGAACCGAGGGCGCTTTTACAGCAACTGTTGTTGTCATGCAGCTGTTATCATGCAGTTGTTGTCATGCAGCTGTTGTCATGCAGCTGTTGTCATGCAGCTGTTGTCATGCAGCTGTTGTCATGCAGCTGTTGTCATGCAGCTGTTGCAACAGGCCCCAACTTGCAACATAGTTTCTCTTGCAATCCAGATCCTGTCATTTTTGCAGGGCACAGTCTCGAACGATATTTTGTTTATGGCAATAGTTATTGCATAAACCCTCTTTGTCAAAGTGGTCAAGAGCACCACTGTCAAGAGGCCAAGAGTACTCTTGACAGTGGTTGGTGTGGACCACCAGCACTCTTGACATTGGTTGGTCCGGGGCCAAGACCACCGCCTCAGCTGTCAGGAAACCACTGACGCGACTCATTACAGAACTGTCAGTGAAGAGAGAGAGGAAGCTGTCCTCCACTTCCTCCAATATCCAATTCATCTTCGAAATTTGTTTTTCAGTTTATTGGAAAAAGTGCAAGTTCTTGTTCGAATAAATTAGGAGACAGAGAAAGACCTGAGAAGTTAACCAGAAAATAATGAGCAAAGATGTTTTTTTAATTAATGCTTGTCTCTGACGAGTAAGAGGATGTTCATTCATTACTTTTGCTGAGGAGATATGGTCACTACTTACAAGATACAGAGGGGGGGGAATAGTTAAGATGGACAAGGATAGCTTCTTCAAACTGTGAGATAACAGGAGAAGAGGACACAAGTGGATGCTGGGAAAACAGATGAGCTCAAGGTTCGTAAGGAAGTACTGTACTCATACCTAGTACTAGGTAGATTACAAGTGGATTACTCGAAAAGCATTAGTTGTGGAAGCCACCTCCATCCAGAACTTTAAGGCCCAGATTCGGCAAAGAATTTTAATATCCAAATATTTACATTATAGTTCAACACGTTCATGGCTGGTTGGCGGGTCATTAAGAGCTAGACGTCACTCCCCTGATGACTCTGATAGGTAAATACTGATATGTAAGTGTACACACACACACACACACACACACACACACACACACACACACACACACACACACACACACACACACACACACACACACACACACACATTCACACATTGGATGGGTACCTTCCTTTCCCCCGTCCCATCCCAAATCCTTATCCTGATCCCTTCAAAGTGCTATATAGTCGTAATGGCTTGGCGCTTTCCCCTGATAGCTCCGTTCCGTTCTCACACACCCCCTCTCTACTTCTCCCTCTCTCCCAGGTTTTCCCTCTTCTTTTTTTCCTCTTGTCCCCCCTATCTCTTTCCCTCTTCTTTCACCTCCTTCCATTCCAACTATTCAATATGATAAATAAATCTTAGTGAAGGGGGATTTTTTATTTAGTGAGATTGGAAGTTAGTAGAATTTGCCATTGAATGAAAAGTTGGGAGATGAGGAGAAGGAAGGGGGGGAGGGTCGACCCCGACCACCCTATGTACTGCACGTAACCCAGCCCAATCACCCTGCAAAGTTTCGTATGGCCACCTACTTTGGACAGACAAACAATGTCTCTTACAGGTATAGGTATATTGGATATAAAATGACACTTTCTTGTAAAGCCGCCAACACGTGTATTACTTAAAATCTTAAAATACGTGAGGTATCTTTGTCCGACTAGAAACATTCATCAAAATCTCACCCAAATGAGAATATCTCATTTCCTGGCACATGTAGTAAATCTTGAGTCTTTGGGAGTTTACGACATCGTGAATTTCTCCCAGGCAAGACGCTGCTTCACATCTGCTGGTGCCTTGTTGTTCGTGGGTTGGTGGGGGTGAAGGGAGGTGGTTAGGATCCACTGCACTGTTAGTGGTTGCAGGGGGGGGGAGGGGAAGCTAGGATCCTGTGTAGAGTCTTGTTTGTGGTTGCAGGGGGAAGGGGGAGTTAGGATCCTGTGTAGAGTCTTGTTTGTGGTTGCAGGGGGAAGGGGGAGTTAGGATCCTGTGTAGAGTCTTGTTTGTGGTTGCAGGGGGAAGGGGGAGTTAGGATCCTGTGTAGAGTCTTGTTTGTGGTTGCCGGGGGAAGGGGGAGTTAGGATCCTGTGTAGAGTCTTGTTTGTGGTTGCAGGGGGAAGGGGGAGTTAGGATCCTGTCTAGAGTCTTGTTTGTGGTTGTAAGGGGTAAGAATTTGGTCTGGGGTCCTGTTGTTTATGTGTGAGAGTGAGGTGGAGGAATGTGATCTTAAAAACAATGGGCACTAGGAAAAGGTGATGTGGTTATTATCGTGATTCGAATTAACGTAAATCTCGCGTGATTCTAAAAATGATGGACGTTGATTGTTCATCTCCCGAGCTTCAATGATTGACAGTGTGGCCAGTCTCTCTCATGCCACTGAGGGAGGCACTCACAAGACCCTCTCACTCACAAACTCAACACACTCACAAGACCCTCTCACTCACAAGCTCATCACACTCACAAGACCCTCTCACTCACAAGCTCATCACACTCACAAGACCCTCTCACTCACAAGCTCATCACACTCACAAGACCCTCTCACTCACAAACTCATCACACTCACAAGACCCTCTCACTCACAAGCTCATCACACTCACAAGACCCTCTCACTCACAAACTCATCACACTCACAAGACCCTCTCACTCACAAACTCATCACACTCACAAGACCCTCTCACTCACAAGCTCATCACACTCACAAGACCCTCTCACTCACAAACTCAACACACTCACAAGACCCTCTCACTCACAAACTCAACACACTCACAAGACCCTCTCACTCACAAACTCAACACACTCACAAGACCCTCTCACTCACAAACTCAACACACTCACAAGACCCTCACACTCACAAACTCAACACACTCACAAGACCCTCTCACTCACAAACTCATCACACTCACAAGACCCTCTCACTCACAAGCTCATCACACTCACAAGACCCTCTCACTCACAAACTCATCACACTCACAAGACCCTCTCACTCACAAACTCAACAGCCGTGCTGTGTGTGTATGTATTCTTCAGACCCACCATAAAAGCAACAACCTACAAGTCATCAAGTCATCAAAGAGCTACAATTGATGTTACTCATCGTTGATGCGCCTCATAGCTGCCTCATCTTGTCATAAGTTTCCCCTCACATGGGCTTCATAACCCAATGGCATTGATGGCAAAACTCTCCCGTTATGAAGCAAAACAATTTAAAAGATTTGTCCTAAACTAGACCTAATCTGCAATTTTGAACATTTCTGTTTTCTGTAACCTAGAATTAGCCAAGATTGTTTTCATTTCTTGAAGATGCAATTAGGCTGCAGACCAGTGTAGAGTCACATTATGTCACATAATCTCCCATAATCTCTCACATAATCTCTCATAATCTCTCATAATCTCTCATATAACTTGTAGATACATATCACTGAGAACCACAGTGTTGCCAGCTAACGAGCCCCCCAGTGTTACCAGCAAGCGAACGTAAGTGTTGCCAGGTATTAAACTCAAGTGTTAGTTCACGAGCCCCACTGTAACCAGATCGGTGGATCACGTTAGTAATGTTTCTCTTCTCAATAATTCATCTCCTTCCTCGCCCCTGTCTCTTGTCCGCACTGCTCGGCCACAGCTCTTCTTGTCTCCATGGTAACACAAAACTCCTTCCTTTGTAACATGAAATCCCTTCTTAACACAAAATTCCTTGTTTCTAACACACAATCCCTTCTTAGCAAAAAATTCCTTGTTTCTAACACAAAATCCCTTCCTTGATAACACAAAATCTCTTTTTCAAATACCAGGGGAAAAACCAATTGAGGTCTAACATTTTTTTAAGAAATTGATCAGTTCGTTAAAAATGAGACGTTTACGTTGAAATTGATGCTCCGTAATATTGACGCTTTCAGTGCATCGATCTCGATAGGTTAGGTGTGTTACTTGGCTTCGTTTGTATCTGAGAAGGGAAAACAGTTGTCTTTTTTACGAAGTGGCAAATCGAGAGGATCTGAGGATATGATTGACTTAAGGATTTAAGGATGATGTAACTAGAGCCTGTTTGTTACACCCTTCCAGGTCAGGTCAGGTCAGGCAGGGTTAGCTTAGGTCTGGTTATGTTAGGTCAGGTCAATTTAGGTCCCCGTGGGTACTATATCCATGTGTAACTTGAATTCAGCTTTAAATTAATATTTATCAACGCTGAACTTTATCCCTACTCTTGCATATTGGGTCTCTGTGGTCAGGAGAGTTCAGGTTAGGTCAGATCAGATTTGGTTAAATTAGGACAGATATTAGGTCAGATCTGGGTATGTTAGGCTAGGCCAGGTCAGGTCAGGTTAATTAAAGTTAGGTCAGATCAGATTTGGTTAGGTTAGGACAGGTATTAGCTCACATCTGGGTTATGTTAGGTTAGGACAGGTATTAGCTCAGATCTGGGTTATGTTAGGCTGGGTCAGGTCATTTCAGGTCAGGTCAAGTAAAGTTAGGTCAGACCAGATTTGATTAGGTTAGGATTCTTCCACCAGTTCGCCCCATCAAGTTTAATATAATCACTCCATTACACGAATTTAAATATTTTCCCAGAGATATTATAAACACCAGCACCTCCTGAGTGCCACTCATCTTCCTCCTCGCTGTCTTCGGCGAGTTCTTGACCCTCTCGAGTCATACTTTAGACTTGAATGAAGTGATGCTATTTAGTTGCATCGTATAAATAATAGTTTTTGTTTTGTATTCGTGAGGATTTGCGTATAATATAAAAATTCATGTTTTTGGATAAAGTTATATTTCGTGGTCATTTGAGAGGATGAAAATTTTATATGAGATGTTATATGACAGTCACAACCTAGGGTGCTGGCTGGCACTTACAACCCGGGGAGCTTGCTATAACTCACAACCCAGGAGGAAGCCAGTGTTACCACCCCAGCAAGCGTCCTGCCAAGCCACTTGACCATTCTGCTCAGTAAACTAGTTTTTGGAACTCTGTGAAAACTCTCAGTATTAGAAAGAAGGATTGAAGGCTGAGTTTATATTCTCTTTTATATATAACATTCTCGTATAAAAACATTTGGTTTACAATGCTCATATCCCTGGTTTACAATACTCATAAAACACTGGTTTACAATAGCCCTGTAGCACTGGCTTACCATAGCCATGCAGCACTGGTTTGCAATAGCCATGTAACACTGGTTTACAATAGCCATGCAACACTGGTTTACAAGTAATAAGAGGCCATTACCATCCCCCCATTGCTCTCTGCCATAACTTAATTGAGCGATAATTTTCGCCTAACCGATACAGCCAGAGTCAAGTTACGCTTCGTACAAGGGCAATATCTTTATTTTTCGTACGATTTCAATGAGAGAGAAAGAGAGAGAGAGAGAGAGAGAGAGAGAGAGAGAGAGAGAGAGAGAGAGAGAGAGAGGGGGCTAACTCGACAACATAACCCCATGAAAGGAGGGGGCCACCTCGAACTAAAACCCGGAAGGGAAGCAGCCGGACGACGTCGACTTTTCGCCATAAACCCTCGGGAGACAGGTGCCGTGGGCCGGCTATCACTCCTCTGCCCCAGGTTGGCTGGCGGGCCCTAAACCCAAGGGAGGTACACCCAATAAAAACTCCTGGACGATTGGGACAGGCGCATGCCACGCGTCCAGAAAATTGCTAACTAAATGGAAGATTCCTCGTCTGATTCTGTCATATCCTGGAACGCGGCTGGTTCACGTATTTTTTGTTAAATATAAGTGTTTAATTGTGGCTGTTTTAGAGGTTTCACGAGGTGTAAACTGTGGTTTACTTTCACACGCAACTCTAAAGCTACACTTAAATTCTATTCTCAAGCTTTATTTTCACCCTATATTCTCAAGGTCTACTCCCTCGTTCAACTATCATTCATATATATATATATATATATATATATATATATATATATATATATATATATATATATATATATATATATATATATATATATATATATATATTTATATATATATATATATATATATATATATATATATATATATATATTTATATATATATATATATATATATATATATATATATAATATGTCAACATGGCTATATTGTGCCACGTTGCACGTGGACCTGTTCATCATAAGATCAACGTTGTTAAACGAGTCATATTCACCGATATCGCTATAAAAAAGATTGTTCCTGAGAACAAGTGTTATTTTATGCTTGTTTATGCCTCTAAAGGTTATAAAAATGTCTATTTGTCCCCCCCCCTCCCCCTCCATCTTTGCTTTTGCCCTGTGCCTTAGACAGCTTAGGGTAGACGTCTTGAAGGTAGTAGAAGGCTGCCATTGCTGAAACAATGTGTCACAGCTGAAGATAATGACTCGGCAGCACCTTTCAAGACCTTTTTTCTAAGCTGTCTAAGGCAAAAGTAAAAGCAGAGTTCGAGGGGTATGAACAAATCAAAGTATTTTTGAGAGGTAAACAAAATATTTTTGAAGATATGAACAAAATGTTTTTTGAGAGTACAATAGCCATTTTCCAACGTTTGGAGACATAAGAAATAATAAAATAATATTTGTTCCCTGGAACAAAAAGTGTTACGTTGTAAATAATGAAATAAACTGAAGATTTAGTTTTTTAGGGAGTTAAAGGTATTTTAAGACCTGCATCTTCTTTACCTTGAGGTTATCTTTGAGGTGCTTCCCGAGGATCAATGACCACGCGGCCCGATTGTCTGACCAGGCCCGTCCTCTCCAGCTGCCATAACGGCCAGAAAATAGTGTATTAAAACACCCGAACGCTAACCTAACCGAGCGGCCCACCCATATAAAACGTGAATGTTTTAAGGGATATTATGACCTATAGTACATCATATTTTGTATGTTGGAGGTTTTGACGTCAATATACGATGTATCAGGCGAGAGAACAGGTTGATTAGACACCACTGCTCGCTAGTCTGTCGTAGGCATGACAGTCTAACTGATCCAGGTGTACAATGGAGGTGTTTAGCTTCCCATGGGATCGCTGATATCAACTTCATGTTACCCCTAACACAACTCTGTGGAAAAGTTAACTAATTATCAGCATAAATGACAGGAAATCACGTGATTTAGAATGCTATCGTTACATCTCTCACAGCCACTTTAAGTCTGAGCAGCAATTAGCATAGCTTTTATTGTTCATTAATTACCTTCCTAGAGCCTAAAGTCTGCAGGAACACCAGGCATAAAACTAGGGGATAAGAGAAGGCTAAAACACCAACACCATAAAGTTTATAGTCCCACACTTTAGCTATGGATATGTGAGCAGTCTGGGGATATGGTTGGCTAGCTGACTGCCACACAAGTAATATTACACTTTATGATATCCTCCCCAGAAAAAAAATATCATTTTTTTTTTCCATTTTTTTGAGGATGGAAACTGGACGACAGAGGAAAACATTTTTGGGCCATATCAGAAACTTGGGCAACAACACGGACCGAGCCGGAAGTGCAATCGGGAGACCTGAGAGGCGAATACGAATACAAACTACCAACAAACATTCTGAACCTCTTATTTACAGAGGAGTTTATCCGGAAAATTCCGGGATAAACTCCTTCAAGATACACTTCTTGAAACAAATCTTAAACACACATCCTAAAACACACACACACACACACACCTTAAAACATATACCTTAAGACACACCCCTTAAAACATATACCTTAAGACACACAGCTTAAAACATATACCTTAAGACACACACACCTTAAAACACAGATCTTAAAAGACACGTTCTAGATGCCTTGGGTACAAAAATATTCTGAATAGCCTTGCAATTTTCTTGACGTTAATCATTCGTTTAATTCCTCATTCCTTCCTATCTTCCTCAGGTACGTGAGCAGGAGTGAGCCTCAGTGTTATCTTCCCATTACCAGGTGAGTGTTTAATATAGGTTTGTTGTACCTAATAGCCAGAACGCACTGCTTGGCCTAGTATGCAAGACCCGGTTTGCTTAACAAGCCGAGGCTGCCTGAAATTATAAAATATATATTTTTTATTTGTTTCACAATGAAATGATAAAACTTTCCGTTATATTGTGAAAGATTTTATTATTTTTGGTTTAATTTGAGTTAAAACTAACGTAGAAATAAATATTTGGGGGACGGTTAGGCCAAGGGTACTGTGTGTGACCCTTCTCGGCGTGTTTCCGGGGTTGAGCTTTGGCTCTTTGGTCCCGCCTCTCATCCGTCAATCAACTGTTGAAGTTGATTGATTGTTATGCAGTCGACGTCAGCTGAGACGATAGCCACGGTGGGAGCTGAATATCCAGTACCTGGTTTTGACCAAGATTGCATGCAAGCTGGCTGTTGAAAAGTTGAATGAGAGTGTTTAAAATGTTGATTTTGGCTGATTATCCATTGTCATTGCTTGTGTGGATGATTTCAGTGTTGTTAGTCAGGATATGTCTGTTGATAGTCTGGTCGAATTGCCTGTTGAGTACTTTTTGACAGAGTCTTGTTCGTGCCTTGCCAACCCGCCAAACACACACCGAAACTACGACGTTGGTGCAACGTTCGAACAAGTTTTAACACCTCCTAACCAGTTATAACAACCAATATAGCAAGTTGTAACAACGTTCTAATACGTCATAAACACGTTAAGCCAAGATGTAACAACTTTATTACAAGTTGTAACAAGCGGAAAATAGAGACAGTTTCGGTTTGTGTTTCCAGGGAAGCGCCTTGACATATATCTTGACAGTCTTCAAGTGTCCATGTGAAGGTATAAACGGTATTTGTCCCTTTTCAAGGTGAATTACTTTGTGTCATGTGAAATCTTCGTGAGCAAACGAGCAGTGTTCTGACACGTGTAGTAAACTGCCAATAATATGTTGAGATACAGGTCCTCACAGCCGAGCGGGGATCTTAATCCTAAAGTACGGTTCGATTCTTGGTCGAGGCAGAAACAAAGTGGCAGAATTCCTTTCACCTGATGCATCTGTTCACCTGACTGTAAATAGGTAACTGTGATCTTAATTCTAGTGAGAGATTTGCAGTCCTGGAAGTCTTCTCATCACCTTAAAGCCTCCCAGAGTAAAATCCCCACTTCCTCCCACGATAAAATCTGGTCAAATTAGGTTCACAAAATAGATAGTTGAAAACGTATTGATTTCAAGACACGTTAATGGAGGAATCCTTGGCTTGCTGGGATGGGTGTTGTTGCCCTAGCTCCTAGGACAACACTAGGCTAGGACCTAGCCAGAACATAATCACCCTCTGGTTCCTGACTTTGAGAAATTACCCTCTGAATGGAGCAACGCCTTAAGAAACCTCTTCAGAGGGTAATAGTGCTTCAAAACCACTTATTTAGAAGGCATTATCTTCCATATAAGAGCAGGTAAGTTGCAAAGAATTGTTTTGGTAACACAATCTGTAATTTGAAAGCGTAGGCAAATTATGTTAATTGTATTCTACAGTTTTGTGTGTTGCATATGCAGTGCTACATCAACATGATGGGAGAGCTTCTGTATCGTGCAAGGCTCAATCAGATCAACATAATTATTATAATGTGCTGCCTCGACGCTCTATAAATTTCTCGTTAAAAATTGACATATTTTATATTGCACTAATGGACACTATTTACGCATATATACTATTTATTCAGGTACATTTTTATACATACATGGATGCAAATGTATTTTTAATACATGTTCACGCACACATGTACACACACACACACACACACACACACACACACACACACACACACACACACACACACACACACACACACACACACACACACAACATAATTCTCAGGGGAATTGACAGGCTGGACAAAGACAAACTCTTTAGCACGGGTGGAACACGAACAAGGGGACACAGGTGGAAACTTAGTACCCAGATGAGCCACAGAGACGTTAGAAAGAATTCTTTCAGTGTCAGGGTAGTTAACAGATAGAATGCATTAAGTAGTGTTGTGGTGGAGGCTGACTCCATACACAGTTTCAAATATAGATATGATAGAGCCCAATAGGCACAGGAATCTGTACACCAGTTGATTGACAGTTGAGAGGCGGGACCAAAGAACCAGAGCTCAACCCCCGCAAGCACAACTAGGTGAGTACACATACACAGAGGGCCTCGAGGCTGAGTGGACAGCGTTCGGGGGGTCGTATTCCTAAGGGCCCAAGTTCGATTCCCGCGGCAGAAACAAATGGGCAGTTAGTTTCCTTCTCCCGATGCCCTATTCACCAAGCAGTAAATATGTACCTGGGAGTTAAACAGCTGCTACAAGCTACTTCCTGGAAATGTGTGTGTGTGTGTGTGTGTGTGTGTGTGTGTGTGTGTGTGTGTGTGTGTGTGTGTGTGTGTGTGTGTGTGTGTGTGTGTACTCACCTAATCTCACCTAATTGTGCTTGCGGGGGTTGAGCTTTGGCTCTTTGGTCCCGGTGTGGTCGGTGTGTGTGTGTGTGTGTGTGTGTGTGTGTGTGTGTGTGTGTGTGTGTGTGTGTGTGTGTGTGTGTGTGTGTGTGTGTGTGTTTGAGATCAATATTTATGTAGTCGACATATTTGAGGAAATAATAGATCGGTTAGAAAGGCGGGGTCCAAGAGCTAGTAGTTTGGTTCTGCAGGCATAAATAGTAAACACAAATATCAGATAGTAAAGACACACACACATATTGAAAATGAAGAAGAGATAAGTTTGAAGGATATGAATAAGAACATTTTCAACTTCGGTGTTAAAGTGAAGTATCATAATGTAGACAGCGGGTAGTTAAGGCTGTCCTTAACGAGCTTAAGGACAGCTTTAAATTGTCTTAAGGTAGTTAAGACAAAGGATATTGAACTCTACGCATTAAAGAATATGATAAAGTAATTCGGTGCCTGTGGACTATAGGATTTAGATTGTGAGACAATCCCTTAAACAAAGTCAGTTAAGGACACGTGGGTACAAACGATATAACGAAAAATAATGGGAGAAAGTGACCAGGAGCCAGATTCACGAAGCAGTTACGCAAGTACTTACGAACGTGTACATCTTTCCTCAATCTTTGACGGATTTGGTTGCATTTATTAAACAGTTTACAAGCGTGAAAATTTCCCAATCAACTGTTGTTACTGTTATAAACAGCCTCCTAGTGCTTCGGAGCTCATTAACTGTTTAATAATTGTAAACAAAGCGTTTAAGATGCTTCGTAAATGATGAAGATGCATTTAAGGTTCGTAAATGCTTCGTGAATCTGGATCCTGGAATGTACCTGGAGTGCGTTCTGAGAGTTTTGAAGTCGGTATTTGAGTTGCACGTTCAGACCCCTTACACCCTTTTGTTTTGTTGATGCCCTCGGAATCCCAGGAGTCGGGACCCGGGAGCTGAGTGCCTGAGTATCCTGTCAATTTCCCTTTCAATGTCTGCTGTGCCAGTGTTAATATAAATTATATATTCAGCAGTGTGGATATCGTTCATCAAGAGGTTGTCTGGATGTTCCTCTGTCATTCTGTTTATTGGGGTGCTAAACATAGCCTCATACAGGTGTCATTAGGTATCATACAGGTATGATTAAGTATCATACAGGTATGATTAAGTATCATACAGGTATGATTAAGTATCATACAGGTATGATTAAGTATCATACAGGTATGATTAAGTATCATACAGGTATGATTAAGTATCATTCAGGTATGATTAAGTATCATACAGCTATGATTAAGTATCATTCAGGTATGATTAAGTATCATACAGGTATGATTAAGTATCATTCAGGTATGATTAAGTATCATACAGCTATGATTATCATACAGGCATGATTAAGTATCATACAGGTATGATACTTAAATCTTTTAAGATTTCACAAATGTCTTTGTCGTCCTCTGTGTATGAACTTAAACTTATAAGTACAGAACCGATGCTGGTTGATTTTTTATCCAGTAAAAGTTTTAGCCAGTTTTATCCAATTTTTTATCCCTTCAGTATCTTCCATGTATAAATGGATATCTCTCTCGTCTCCTAACTAGAGAGAACATTTTGAGAGCATCGAGACGATCCCAATACTGCTTTAATGTTTTATGTTCTCATATAAAGTCGTTCTCTTTAATGTTTTATGAGAGTTATTAATATACAAATAATGAATAATTGGGAATGAAGAAAATGAAGCATACAAAACGAGCACAATCTTACTGGAGCTAAATTTAGGTCGGTCGCTTTAATGACAGAAGCCAAAAGAAAGGGAAAGTGAGCAAATGCAGCTTAATGGTGTAACTATGGCAACGAGAGCCCGGCGCCGACGAGCTGGAGAGCCAAGAAAGTTTGTAATGTCACAAGAACCTCCACAGCACCTCGTCTCATTCTCCTCCGCCTCTCCGTAAGCTGGTCATACACCACCACGATAACGTCAGCACTTGTCACAAAAAGCCTAACCAGATACAAGTTGTAAGTTCGCCAGGGACGTTTTATGATACAGTAATCCACCCCCAAAGTACAGTTACAGCAACCGGAGAGTGCGGCGTCTCCGCTATAAACCGGTTTCAGTTAACCAGAGTAAAGGAGTTTGGGAGTTTAAGATGGTTGGAGGAGTTCGGTAGAGCTGGTTGAGTCTCTTGAAGCCTCCTGGTACTCAGGCGATGAGTCACAATAACGTGGCTAAAGTATGTTGACCAGACCACACATTAGAAGGTGAAGGGACGATCTCTCCGTAAGCAATCGACTTGAGAATGGTCCAGGACGGACCGAAACGTCGTCGTCCCTTCACCTTCTAGTGTGTGGTCTGGTCAACGTTTCCTTTCCCATGTTCTACGGCAACACACAATGTGTACATCGGTCAAAAATCCTTCTAGGGCGAGTGCACGACAACTGGAAGATAAATACGTCACAAAGGAAAAAAAATCTGGCAGTAGACACGACGTGTCTGCCACAGACGACACAACACGACACAGTGTCAGGCGAGGTATGCTAAGATGACACTCTCTTATGCTGCATGGTAATGAACCTTTCAGAATAATATACATTGCCTTTGTTCGAACAGGACAAAATATATATATAGGGCGAAGTGTGGAGTCAACACCTAGAAAAGCAAACTAACAAAATTTAGAGAGCTTCCAATAATTTTAAATGTGACTCGTCCCCGAACAAATAGGACTGAAGTACGAGGAAAAGATGTGATAATTGGATACCACACTAGGAAATTCAACATGCAAGATGGGTCATGATCACGCCATATAAGATTCTTAGAGGCATTGCCAATTGAAATAAAAATGTGTGGCATGAACAAAGATGGAACAAGAGAATAAAGAGAGAACAAAGATAGAACATGGTACATCCTGATATATGTAAACCAGGTTCCAGAGGGACACACAATTTTCTGTCAATATTTGTGTATCTAAAATTATAAGGAGATTTAATCCAGGCAGTGATAGTCTCTCTCATAATCTACGGGCTCACCATAGCCCGTGATACTTGGAACTTTGTTCCAGGTAGCGAATCTTTAACAACAACAACATCTCACATAATATAGATAGACTGAAAACTGATCTCACAAATGGTTGCTAGATTTCAACTCAAGCAAGTGGAAATAGTTAAATAACCAGTGGAAAGTTAAATTACCTCTTTCTCTGTAACTAGTAGTTACAATGGAAGAGATAAAATAATCAGCAGCGGAAACTTGAAATCAAGGGGGGTAGGATCTGACCGGATCTTAACATTATTACTAAAGAAACGTGCTGAAATCCTGTACAGGTCACTTTTAATAATTTCCAATTCATTACTGAGACGGTTTGGTACGAAATAGTTGCAAGGAGGCACGTGTTATCCAAATATACAGGAACTTATTTTCACAGACAGGAACTAGTCAGTTACAGACCAGTGTCAATAACAAGCATATTAAGAAAAGGTGCTAGAGGAAATTACCGAGAAGAAAGTAATGGAATCCCAAAAGGAAATTACTTTATATTCGTCACAAAATTCTACGACAGATTGACTAAGATCAGACAATAAAAGTATGGATTGATTCACTTTATACTTTTTAGATTCTCAGAAAGCATTTGTGACACTGTACAAGTTTAAGAACCAGGATGGAGTAACTGGCACATCTCTTAAGTAAGGGGAAAGAACTACTTCAAGAATAGTAAACAATTAACAGTAAAAAGGGAAAATATTTGAATCTTGAAGTGCCATAAGATTCAGCGAGAGGAAGAAGACTGAGGACTGTCATGAAGTCGTTCTTCGACTTCCCTTCATTCGACTTCTTCGTTCCCTTGAAGACTGTCATGAAGTCGTTCTTCGACTTCCCTTCGTTCGACTTCTTCGTTCCCTTGAGGACTGTCATGAAATCGTTCTTCGACTTCCCTTCATTCGACTTCTTCGTTCCCTTGAGGACTGTCATGAAATCGTTCTTCGACTTCCCTTCATTCGACTTCTTCGTTCCCTTGAGGACTGTCATGAAGTCGTTCTTCGACTTCCCTTCATTCGACTTCTTCGTTCCCTTGAAGACTGTCATGAACTAAACTCTTCCGTATCACAGTTAACTGATAATGCAAAGTTGAAAGAAATCCGGTCGAGCGGGAACCGAACGAGGCTCCAAGAAGTTAACAAGAATCTTCTTCAGATAAGCTGCTGAAGGTTCCAAGACGATTTTAATAAGTTGCAGGAGATATCCGGGAAGCTTGAAAAGCTGCAGGCATGGTCGGACAAAATGACTTCTGGACTCCAAGCCAGATAAGTAGGAAGTAATGAGACTGGACAGGAGAAAAGAAGCCAGAGAAGCAATAAAAGTGAGGTCTTGGAGATCACATAGAAACCAAAATCCTGGAACAGACATGACACGAATATGTCGCCCGTATTATACATCAATACAATCACATCAGCCGCCAGGAACATGGATATGTATACCATAAAAATATTATATAAAGTGTGCATCGGATTAGGCAGCACCAGTATGGAGCCCCTCGTTAAAAAATGCGAAATTTTTCCGCAAAAACTGTTCCAGAATTAAGGTCAATGAACTGATTAGATAGACTGAGGTATCTAATCTGAAAGACGTAAAGAATCGAGAAACAGAAGCAACATGATCCTCACAAGAATATCGTTGAATTGAGACAATGTTTAATCTCAGCAGTAGTTGAACGAGAGGACATACATTGAAGCTTCGTGAAGCTGTCCTCTCAATTAATAGGTCGCATTTAGTACGTCATGGTCACCTACAAACCACACACACACACACACACACACACACAATGGTTGATGGAATGGTCGAACAAATGGTTGTTAGAGTTTAACCCAACCAA
Source organism: Procambarus clarkii (assembly GCF_040958095.1). Taxonomy (NCBI): domain Eukaryota; kingdom Metazoa; phylum Arthropoda; class Malacostraca; order Decapoda; family Cambaridae; genus Procambarus; species Procambarus clarkii. The sequence continues at coordinate 21,693,085 of NC_091169.1, forward strand.
ATGTAATGTAATGAAGATAGGTGTAGGGAGCAGGAGGCCAGATACAAGGTATCATCTGGGAGAGGAAATTCTTCAGGAGTCAGAGAAGGAAAAAGACTTGGGGGTTGATATCACGCCAGACCTGTCTCCTGCAGCACATATCAAGCGGATAACATCAGCGGCATATGCCAGGCTGGCCAACATACGAACGGCATTCAGAAACTTGTGTAAAGAATCATTCAGAACTTTGTATACCACATATGTCAGGCCAATCCTGGAGTATGCAGCCCCAGCATGGAGTCCATATCTAGTCAAGGATAAGACTAAACTGGAAAAGGTTCAAAGGTTTGCCACCAGACTAGTACCCGAGCTGAGAGGTATGAGCTACGAGGAGAGACTACGGGAATTAAACCTCACTTCGCTGGAAGACAGAAGAGTTAGGGGGGACATGAACACCACATTCAAGATTCTGAAGGGGATTGATAGGGTAGATAAAGACAGTCTATTTAACACAAGGGGAACACGCACAAGGGGACACAGGTGGAAACTGAGTGCCCAAATGAGCCACAGAGATATTAGAAAAAACTTTTTTAGTGTCAGAGTGGTTGACAAATGGAATGCATTAGGGGGTGATGTGGTGGAGGCTGACTCCATACACAGTTTCAAGTGTAGATATGATAGAGCCCGATAGGCTCATGAATCTGTATACCTGTTGATTGACGGTTGAGAGGCGGGACCAAAGAGCCAGAGCTCAACCCTCGCAAACACTACTAGGTGAGAACTAGGTGAGTACACACACACACACACACACACACACACACACACACACACACACACACACATACACACACACACACACACACACACACACACACACACACACACACACACACACACACACACACACACACACACACACGCACCGGATACATTTCCCCCCGTTCTCTGGAAGATCTCGGGAGTAAATAATATTAAGACAGCGAGAATGTCGTGAAATATCGCGCTCAGTACTCGACACAGCACTCTGGGTCCACCTCCTTTATTCTCACACAGCACTCGCGGCACAGCCTGCACAGCGCTCGCTTCTCCCTGCACAGCGCTCGCTTCTCCCTGCAAAAGAGATGGTTCTCCATATACTTCTTCAACCCAGAAACCCCGACATTTCCTTCTCTGCGCACAATACCCGGTTCTCTGCGCACACTACCCGGTTCTCTGCGCACACTACCCGGTTCTCTGCGCAGGACCTGAAGAGTCCAGCCGCTGCAGAATGAGAATATTCAGGAGAAACGCGCGTCTACTCCACCCAACATTTCAAATTGTCAGCAACATAGCTGGAAATTCTCGTCTCAGATTCTGTACACATTTCCAGTACTCAGTTGCCGGAGCTCAACGTGTTTCCAGGTCTTCTCTGCAATTTTCAGTGCCTTGGTGTTCTTTGAGTAGAATTAAAATGTATGTTGGGGGGGGGCAGAGGTTTCAGCTTGCCCTCGCAACATTGCAAACAACCAGACTGTTTGCGTTAGCGGCAAGTTAAACAGGGGGAAGCTTGACGATTAAGCCTTAATGGGTACCAGACGTTTGGCCACGCAAGGACAACATATACACTAAATAACACGTTGGTAAACCTTGCAACAAACCTCGAAAATGTGTTTGTAAATTTCGAATTTTTGTGTAATTCAATTATTATTTCTAGTGTTGAAATTTGCAGTAATTTGGTTGGATTGTATTTGGACATCAAATTAAACCGGTCGAGCCGGTCGGCCGAGCGGACAGCACGCTGTACTTGTGATCCTGTGGTCCTGGGTTCGATCCCAGGCGCCGGCGAGAAACAATGGGCAGAGTTTCTTTCACCCTATGCCCCTGTTACCTAGCAGTAAAATAGGTACTTGGGTATTAGTCAGCTGTCACGGGCTGCTTCCTGGGGGTGGAGGCCTGGTCGAGGACCGGGCCGCGGGGACACTAAAAAGCCCCGAAATCATCTCAAGATAACCTCAAGATAACAGCAGGAAACTGTGTCAAGTTATTTGCTAGTAGTTAAGCAAGTTCAAAACAGACTTTCTATGCATGTAAAGTTTATTCATATTATTCTTGAGAAAATCTGTAAGAGCAATGGGAAGGATTCGAACCTCTGCGCGCTGGGTACTCTGTCGTGTCATGATCCACACAGCAAGGCTCGAGGAATAGAACTTCCCTCATAATTAATTGAACTTTTTGGCCTTCAAGTGAATAAATAAAAAATGTCTCGGGGTGTGTGAAAGTCTAATTAATCCCCCAGTTTACTGGGGCGAACTTATCTACATGTCACAGTTTTATATACACCATTATCTATATGCATATCCACAAATACAATCAATTACAAAGTAACAATCAATTACAAAGTAACAATCAATTACAAAGTAACAATCAATTAAGTCAAGGCACAAGTCAAGCAGCTCGAAGTCACTAAGTATAGAACACCTTATAACATTGGCACACGAGACAGCTTTAAGACTGACTGTTAAGCTGATTAAGTTAATTATTTCTTGACATAAGGAACAATGTCTCAGCATGAACATTAATAATACTAGTCAATGAAGTGTCGCTTTACCTTCAGAAAAAACTAAGTCCCACTTGGACTAACACTTGACTAAGTCGATAAAACTCTTCGAGAAAGTCAGAGTCCACAAAGACTAGCAAAAAGTCCAAAAGCTCATCAATTTACCTCAGAGTCCACACTGACAGACACATGGCAATGCCAATTATTCGTCTTCAAAAGTCAGAGTTCACAATGTCTCAGAAATCTGCCATAAGTCAGGAATCGCCTCTCAAAAGTCAAGTCCCCAAACCATGAAATTTGGCCAAGTCCTGAATCTCCTCTCCAGAGTTAAAGTCCACACAGACTCCAGAAGATGACACTGTGCCCAAACGGTTCAAACGCTAGTGTACGTCACCTCATATGAAAGTTACAAATATGACTACAGTAAACACCTTTGATGGTACTCTGATCCACACCTATAATCCACTTCTACCATAATGGTAAGACGTTTAAAAGATATATATATATATATATATATATATATATATATATATATATATATATATATATATATATATATATATATATATACATATCTCTGAAATAAAATACTTAAGAGAGGACACACACACACACACACACACACAGACACACATCCTGGGCAGGGCGAGACAGCTAGGCGTGTCTCCTTGCACCCGTTGCCGCTGTTCACCTAGCAGTAATTAGGAACTTGGTTGTTAGTCGACCGTTGTGGGTCGCTTTCTGAGGAATGATCAAATACCGTTCATATTCGAGAAAACTTCGAATTTCTCACAAAACATGGTGAGCACACACACACACACACACACATACACACACATAACGAAGCTGGAAAAAGTCCAAAGGTATGCTACTAGACTAGTCCCAGAACTAAGAGGCATGAGTTATGAGGAAAGGCTGCGGGAAATGCACCTCACGACACTGGAAGACAGAAGAGTAAGGGGAGACATGATCACAACCTACAAAATCCTCAGGGGAATCGACCGGGTAAACAAGGACGAACTTTTCAACACTGGTGGGACGCGAACAAGGGGACACAGGTGGAAGCTGAGTACCCAAATGAGCCACAGAGACGTTAGAAAGAACTTTTTCAGTGTCAGAGTAGTTAGCAAATGGAATGCATTAGGAAGTGATGTGGTGGAGGCTGACTCCATTCACAGTTTCAAATGTAGATATGATAGAGCCCAATAGGCTCAGGAATCTGTACACCAGTTGATTGACGGTTGAGAGGCGGGACCAAAGAGCCAGAGCTCAACCCCCGCAAGCACAATTAGGTGAGTACACACACACACACACACATACACACACACACACACACATACACACACACACACACACACATACACACACACACACACACATACACACACACACACACACATACACACACACACACACACACATACACACACACACACACACACATAGGCAAAGGAAAGGGGGGGGGGATAATGCCAGAAACAGCGGCCGGCCGACGAAACAAGCAGTTACAAAACTCATACACAACACATCAAGAAATACAATAATAATGCAGCAAAATACCGATAACAATAAACTAGAATACACCTGTATATAATTATATAATGATAGTTCAAATACTGCAAAATGAATCTCATTGTAATAGAAGAACCTTGACACTTAAAGGTATAACCTCAGCGTATTCAGTCTGAATTGGTTAGGCAGGGTCATAACATACTCCAGAAGTATAACACATTGTACTGTTATTTCTCTGATTTATAAACTTTTTTCTCCGGAGGAGTATACTTGGACATTTATCATTTTTTCTGAAGTTTTGAAATTTGGTATAAATGTTCCGGCTGAAGCCATCTGGAGGGGTGGGAGGGTCTTCATAACAAACGAAGAAACACATTGAGCCTTCTTGAGATGATTGAGATAATCATCTTGAGATGATTTCGGGGCTTAGCGTCCCCGCGGCCCGGTCCTCGACCAGGCCTCCTTTTTGTTAAACATCCTTAGGAAGCAGCCTGAAGTAGCTGTCTAACTCCCAGGTACCTATTTACTGCTAGCAGAACAGGTTCATTAAGGTGAAAGAAACTTTGCCCATTTGTTTCCGCCTCCACCGGGCATCGAACCCGGAACCTCAGGAATACGAATCCCGAGCGCTGTTCACTCAGCTGTCAGGCCCTCCTTCAGATCTGGAAGATGAACAGTGATACATTTGGCACTGTTGCCAAACCATATAAATATGTGTTTTAAATTTATGTACTGAAGAGCTAAGTCAAAAAGCTGTATCAAAATATATATTCTATAAATTACAAGACCGTAACAATGTTCCTGAATTGTAGAAAGTGGTGTGTGTGTAGTCTTATAAAAGGAAGAGTTATCACACGCTTGCTACGGGTTCACCATAGCCCGTGCTACTTGGTTACGTAAGCGTCAAGTTAAACAAGGAATAGCTTGACAAATAAGGCTTAATGTGTACCAAACGTCTGGCCCTCGTAAGGACACTACATAAAGCCTTAATGTGTACCAAACGTCTGGCCCTCGTAAGAACAACATATACATTGAATAACATGATGGTAAACTTGCAACAAACTTCGAAATTGTGTTTGTAAATTATTAAATTTTGCGAAATTGAATTAATATTGGAAGTATTAGTTGAAATTCATAGTATTTTGGTGGGGTTGCATTTGTTCACCAAAATAAACTGTATCAAGTTACAGGTCTATGCTAGTAGTTGTACTCGCTTCCAGTACTCTCTCTCCCTCACTCCCAGTACTCTCACTCCTGGTTTTCTAATTGCCAGTACTCTTTTTTCACTCTACTTTCAAAGTACTCTCACTGTCAGTTCTCTCTATCTTCTCAGTAATCTCAATCACTTCCAGTACTCTCCCTCACTCCCAGTACTGCTTTTACTCCCAATAGTTACTCTCACAGTATTCTCACAGTGCTCACTCTCACAGTATTCTTACAGTGCTCACTCTCACAGTATTCTTACAGTGCTTACTCTCAGAAAGCCCGTTCACAGTACTCCCACTCCCAATGGTTTCATCCACGGCATTCACTCTCACACAGTAATCTCACTCTCCCTCTCTCACAGTGGTCACTCTCCCTCTCACAGTGGTCACTCTCCCTCTCACAGTGGTCACTCTCCCTCTCACAGTGGTCACTCTCCCTCTCACAGTAGTCACTCTCCCTCTCACAGTGGTCACTCTTCCTCTCTCACAGTGGTCACTCTCCCTCTCACAGTGGTCACTCTCCCTCTCACAGTGGTCACTCTCCCTCTCACAGTGGTCATTCTCCCTCTCACAGTGGTCACTCTCCCTCTCACAGTGGTCACTCTTCCTCTCTCACAGTGATCACTCTCTCTCTCACAGTGGTCACTCTTCCTCTCACAGTGGTCACTCTCCCTCTCTCACAGTGGTCACTCTCACAGTGGTCACTCTCTCTCTCTCACAGTGGTCACTCTCTCTCTCTCAGTGGTCACTCTCTCTCTCACAGTGGTCATTCTCCCTCTCACAGTGGTCACTCTCCCTCTCACAGTGGTCACTCTCCCTCTCACAGTGGTCACTCTCCCTCTCTCACAGTGGTCACTCTCACTCTCACAGTGGTCACTCTCTCTCTCTCACAGTGGTCACTCCCTCTCTCACAGTGGTCACTCCCTCTCTCACAGTGGTTACTCTCCCTCTCACAGTGGTCACTCTCCCTCTCACAGTGGTCACTCCCTCTCTCACAGTGGTCACTCTCCCTTCCCCTTGTGTATTTCCACCCTTCTCTCTCTCCCTCCATTCTTAATATATCATATTTCATCTTTTTATTTCATCATTGTCTCCCTCCTCCATTTGTAATAATATGGTAAACCCAGTTATCTGTCTCCACTCTTTTGTAACGCTTTTGTGCCGTTGTTTCCTTTGTAACGCTGCTGTACCTTTGTTTTGGTTGTTGATCCGGAGGCGGCTTGTATATTGTGTACCTCATACTCATCCTGTGAGTGGTAGCGCAAAAAGGATTACAGAGGGCACAAAAGGTCTTTATCAGACCTCAATAGAGATTATTACATAAACAATTTCATCTATCCTTCACACCTTATAGTTACAATGTCAGCTAGTTACAGAGAATGTTCTATTTCAAGAGCTATATATTTACAGTAAGTCATTATACATTAATGGTAGGTCTTATCGCTAATACTTAATTGTTTGAGCAATGGAGATATTACAGAGTCGTTGGGGAACTGCTGTTTATTATTAGTCTTCACAATACACTACTTGTTTCTTAATCTCATATGTCGTTTATCTACTGGAAGCGAAATATGGATACAGGGCAAGGATTTCAGGTATTTTATCCTTTGTAATAAGATAGGTTGCCATATCATACAACGTGAGTTTAGATTTATCTCTAAATGGCTCAATTTTACTACAATCCAAGATATAGTGTTCGAATGTGTGTCCCTGTCTTTGTTCACACACTTTACACTTTACTTCATCTAGATCCCTATACAAGCCGAACTGCCAGAGATACTTGTAGCCAAGTCTTATACGAGCTGTGACAACATCTGTTAGCCTACTTATTTTGTTACTTGCCCCATACACATGTTTTACTTCACACATTTCATTGTGATAAACAATGGACCTGCTAGACCCAGTTTGCACTGTTCTACTCTCTTCAAATTCTTCCAGGAGTTCTCGTCTAATGACACTTTTAAGGGACCTATTTGTTAACTCAAGATTCCGTTCAATACTGTCTTTATTTACTGCAACCTTAGCAAGGGCGTCAACTTTATAATGTTCCTGCATGCCAATTTGAGAAGGAATCCACAACATTTTTATATTTACCCTCTTGCTAAGTATGCGTATATATCTATGTCTGGCTTCTGAGACAAGCACGTTATTACTTGATTGCAATCTGCTTATTGCTAGTAGTGAGGAAAGGGAATCGGAAATAATTAAGCTGTCTACTTCAGTGTTGTCAAAAATTTCGAGTGCTACCAGTATTGCTACCAACTCAGCTTGCATTGTGAATACCCAGTTACTAATTCTTATATTCCTTTGAATTATGCTGCCATCGGGCTGATGAGCAATAACAGCACTTCCTGCCCTCCTGTAATAGCTGTATTGAGTGATCCGTCAGTGTTTATGGTCTGTGCTATGTTGTTTTCAGTTTGTATATTTTGAATATGTTCTATGGGGCTTAATTTAGCAGCAAGATGAGCATGAGGGTTGTTTGTGATTAGTTTCTTGGTGGGGTATGCAGGGGTCAGGATGTCAAAAGGTACTATCTGCCAGGGTGGAAGGAAGTGCTATCCTCTTTCATCTGTATGCAGGCGATGAGTCACAATAACGTGGCTAAAATATGTTGACCAGACCACACACTAGAAGGTATAGGGACAACGACGTTTCGGTCCATCCTGGACCATTCTCAAGTCGATTGTATATACATCTGTATATACGTCGTGCAGTCCCATCATTTTAATATGAGTGGCTGTTCTTTGAATCCATTTAGACTCGCTGGTTCCATTACGTACGTGTTCTAACAGTTGTGCTTACTTTTCCTGTGACTTAATTGAACCGTTGCAAACTTTTTCCTCCACGTGGCTTTTGCAATAAACATTATTCCTCCTCGCCAGCTCTCTTTCTTTCCAATTGTTGCTAAACCTAAACATGGAGATGTTTTGTTTACTCTGTTCCGTGTTTCTTTCATTAGTTTTCTCGTAATTTCTTTGAAACAATGAATTTCACATTTTGAAAGTGTTTAGATCATGTGATATGTTTCTTTTATCCCTTGTTATTTTGTCATTGAAAGGTATTTTTGTCCTCAATCTCTTGTGTTTTGTTTTTTTGTAGATTAGTTCACCCAAACTTGCATTTCTTGGTTTCTGATCTCTAAAAAAAAATGTGTAAGATATTTCTCTCAATTCAGGTTCGGAATGTTGTTTTTTCTCTATTTTATTGTCCCTGTTTTACACACCGATTGGACACCTCTTCGGTTGTTAAGGCTGGTGTGATCGCCAGGTCCTGACATATGAGCTCTCAGCTTCATGTTACGTCCGTGTGACCGTATACTGCTGATGAGAATAATGAGAATGAGTGAATGAGAATTGTCATAGCGATGAGAATGCCCTGACAATGGTGTTGCGGCGAGACCTGGAAATCAACATTGGTTGATGAAGCTAATTGCAAAGTGTAGTTATGTTAAACGCGTTTAGGTGTTTTCTCTAATGAGTATTTAGTATTCTTGGCCAGCATCGTTGGGTACAGGGTCTCGGGAGGGCAGTTGGGCTCGGTCTCAATCGAGAGTCCCAGATTCGAATCCCGGATAGGGCAGATTGGGCCATCGGGAGGGCAGTTGGGCTCGGTCTCTATCGAGAGTCCCAGATTCGAATCCCGGATAGGGCAGATTGGGCCATCGGGAGGGCAGTTGGGCTCGGTCTCTATCGAGAGTCCCAGATTCGAATCCCGGATAGGGCAGATTGGGCCAGCATGTTTCCTATCATCTAATGACTCTGTTCTCCTAGTAGTAGATAGGTACCCGGGAATTAGCATGTTGTGGGTAATTCGATCTTGGATGGTACCTTCATAAAAGCCTACACACACACAGGCATGAGTTACGAGAAAAGGCTGCGGGAAATGCACCTAACAACACAGGAAGACAGAAGAGTTAGGGGAGACATGATCACAACCTACAAAATCCTCAGGGGAATCGACCGGGTAAACAAGGATAAACTATTCAATACTGGTGGGACGCGAACAAGGGGACACAGGTGGAAACTGAGTACCCACATGAGCCACAGAGCCACAGAGACGTTAGAAGGAACGTTTTCAGTGTCAGAGTAGTTAACGGATGGTATGCATTAGGCAGTGATGTGGTGGAGGCTGACTCCATTCACAGTTTCAAATGTAGATATGATAGAGTCCAGTAAGCTCAGGAGTCTGTACACAAGTTGATTGACAGTTGAGAGGTGGGACCAAAGAGCCAGAGCTCAACACCCGCAAGCACAATTAGGTGAGTACAGTTAGGTGAGAACACACGCACACACACACCCACACACACACACACACACACACACACACACACACACACACACACATTCTCAGGAACCTGTACACCTGTTGATTGACGGTTGAGAGGCGGGACCAAAGAGCAAGAGCTCAACCCCCGCAAGCACAACTAGGTGAGTACAACTAGGTGAGTACACACACACACAACACACACACACACACACAACACACACACACACACACACACACACACACACACACACACACACACACACACACACACACACACACACACACACACACACACAAACCCAAACCCTCCCCCCTCCCACACACACAAACAAACTTCTCCCCTCACACACACACACACACACACACACACACACACACACACACACACACACACACACATACACACACACACACACATACACATACACATATGAAATCTGTCTTTTCCCGACAAAATGACTTAATAATAACACACCTGTAGGGACTCAAAGATTTCAATTCCGGGAAAAAAAATTATAATTCTCAATAAGGCGGAAAGAATTATTTTATAAACGCGGAAAACCCCTACTTGATGTATTCCGACTTCCCCGAGCCAGGACTCATTAATTTTTTGTGCCCTCTTACGAAACCAGTACATCTTTCCTCGAACATGGTGGCTTAGCTTGCATTTACTGAACAGTTTATGAGCTCGGAGGCGCTATGAGGTTGTGGCATAGCCAATTTGCTGTCATGAGTTAGTGGCATAACCTTCTGTAGTGCCATTCGCTAGTGACAAGAGTCAG